>NC_133321.1:16196320-16196470 GCF_012295235.1 Primulina huaijiensis
CGTGTTATACGCTTCCGCATTTCGTTTTAATCGCATTGTAAAGACGATTATTGATTTATGTAATAGACTGGCTTTTGGCTATTTGATGTACTACGTGGCTTGTTGTTATACGGTTTTAAATTGTTAAACAACGCCGATGACACGTCTCGC
>NC_133321.1:16197471-16238874 GCF_012295235.1 Primulina huaijiensis
TTAAGTCAATAGGCTGATAAGGAGTTATGTTCTAAGATTCTATATTGGTTTTAATTTTTGAGACATTAATCGTGATAATAAAGTATGGATACGCATATTCAGTGCCGATTTTATTCAGTGTACTATGGGAATTGCTTGGTTGGACAAGAATCACGCAATGATAGATTGTCGGGGTAAGAATGCCAAACTCCAATCCAAAAATAAATAGTATTTCATGGCAAGGATAAAAAACAAAAATCATTCCTTATTGCTTCTCAGACCTAGAAAGCCATGAAGTATGGCTAGGAAGTCTAACTAGCAATAATGAGAGAAGCAAAAGAAGGAATTGAGCACAATGTATAAAATATTCCTATGGTACGAGAGCTCCGGAAGCGTTACTTTGAATTATCTCAGACTGTGAAGTAGAATTCGAAAGTAACTTGATAGCTCGTACTACACTAAATTCTGAGGAACCCTAGCGAATGGCTTCAGTTGAAATCAAGGAGCTAAAAGATCGATTCCAAGCTTTGTTAGACAAAAACAAATCAGACCAAGTGCCTCTCTTTGGGGATATTCAATCTTATTAGTACAGAAGAATGGAGAAGGTACAAGATAGTGATCTACAAAAAAAACTCAATAAGATCAAGAACAAATGTCATCTTTCCAAAATAGATGACTTTTCAATCAGTTAAAAGGAGCTAAGATCTTTCCAAAACTCTACCTAAGTTCGGACTACCACAATTGAAGGTCAAGGCAGAGAATATTCCTAAAATAGCCTTAAAAAGAAAAGGGTATGAACACTATGAGTTCATAATAATTCATTTTGTCATGACCAATGCTCCAACAACACTCATAGAACTCATGAACAGAGTGTTCAATAAATTCCTCGACAAGTTTGTGGTAGTATTGATGATATTCTTGCATATTCAACAAGTGAGGAAGACTGCGAAGAAGATCTTCGTCTTACTCTGCAAATGCTAAGAGAAAAATAACTATATTGTAAATTTAAGAAATATGAATTTTTACTAAAAAGTGTCACATTCCTAGGTCATATAATATCTTGAATAGGCATATCAGTGGGCCATAAAAACGTAGAGACAATCATGGATTGGCCTTGACCAAAAACTGGAATAGAAATTCGAAGCTTTCTGGGATTTGTTGGCTATTAACAAAATGTGTTGAAGGATTTTCTTCCGCTCACCAAGCTCACTCAGAAGAACTCTAAATTAAATTAGAGTGAAGAATGTGAAAAGAGTTTTAGATCCTGAAAAAGAAACTCGCTTCTACGCCATTATTAGTACTTCCCGAATAAGGCATGAATTTCACAATTTACAATGATGCAGCAAAAGAGGATTGTGATGCGTTATCATTCATGAAGGTCAGGTAATTGCATATGCATCAAGGTAATTAAAACCTTATGAGCAAAATTACCACACTCATGATCTTGAGTTAGCAACCATCGTATTTGCACTAAAAATATGGAGACACTATCTATATGGTGCTAAATGCGAGATATTCACCGATCACCAAAGCCTCACATACTTGTTCACTCAAAAAGAATTAAACATGAGGCAGAGACGGTGGATTGAACTCTTGAAAGATTATGACATGACAATCAACTACCATCCGGGTAAAGCCAACAAAGTAGCTGATGCTTTAAGCCGAAGAAGCATAGGGAGAGTAAATTTATTTCTGCTCAACCATGCCTTCAAGAAACCATCAAGCTGAAACAAAATCACTATCCTTCTATAACAAGGATTAAGGAGCAAATTCAAGAAGGAAAAGCTCAAGAATTTAGAGCTAATGAGAAAGACGTCCTGTGGATGAAAGGACGTTTGTGTGTACCAGACCTCGATGAGATTCGACTAGAAGTAATGTTTGAGGCACATAAATCAAAATTCTCAATTCATCCTGGAAGCACCAAAATGTACCGAGACTTGAAAAAGAATTACTGGTGAATGGAATGAAGAAAGATGTAGCCAACTTTGTCGCTAAATACCAAATCTGTCAACAGGTCAAAGCCGAACAGCAATGACCCGGAGGACTCCTACAAACACTAGAGATCCCAACATGGAAGTGGGAACACATTTCCATAGACTTTGTGGTAGGATTACCAAAGTCAAGACAAAACCATGATGGGATCTGGGTTATTATCGATCGTTTCTGCACACTTTTTATCGGTGCGAATGAACTACAACCTAGATAAACTAGCCACCTTGTACATGAACAACATAGTAAGATTACATGGAGTTCCAGTCAATATCTTATATGATATAGATCCGAGATTTGTATCCCGATTTTGGAAGAGCATTCAAGAAGCTATAGGATCAAAAGTCACTCTAAGTACGGCTGATCATCCTCAAACTGATGTCCAAACAGAGAAAACAATTCGAACCTTGGAAGATATGCTGAGAGCTTGTGCTCTAGACTTTAGTGGTAATTATCTTCCATTAATTAAATTCGCGTACAATAAAATTTACCACAACAGCATTGGTATGGCTCCATACGAGGCTTTGTATGGGAAGAAATATCGATCACCACTCTATTGGAATGAATTCGTGGAAAGAACGATCATGTCACCCGAACTTATCAAAGATACCGTGAACAAAGTATTTGTTATCAAAGAACAACTTAAAACGGCACATGATAGACAATAGAGTTGGGCTGATTTAAAAAGAAGACCATTAGAATTTGTAGTGAGTGAAAAAGCTTATCTGAAAGTTTCCCCGATGAAGGAGTAGTCCGATTTCGTAAGGCTAGGAAATTAAATCCTAGATATGTTGGATCACTAGCATACAGACTAGCCCTACCGCCCAATATGGCGAGGAATCATAATGTCTTCAATGTTTCACAACTAAGAAAATATGTCTCTGATCCAAGCCGTGTTCATGAAGAAGGACCGCTACTAATCGAAGAGAACTTGAACGAATAATTAAGAAATGAAGAAGTTCCCATTAAAATTGTGGATACCAAAACCTAGTATTGAGACGAATGAGTATTCCTTATATCAAAGTACAATGGTCCAATCACACAGAAAAAAAGCTACTTGGGAGTTGGAAGAAAAGATGCAAGAATAATATCCTTATCTCTTCGAAGATCGGGTATATCCAAGTTTCGAGGACGAAACTCCTCATAAGGTGGGAAGGATGTGAAGACCCAAAAAAAATTAGATACACAAAGCCAAGCTACACAAAGCCATGAATTAAAACACATTCAAGCCATGAATTAAAACCCATTCAAGCCATGAATTCAAAGAGGAATTTGAAGAGTCATAACAACAATTTTAATTGTGTTTAAGGCCTTTAAGGAAGCCATAAACATGGTGGTAATGGCCTTGAATGATAGCCTCTTCACCTCCCCTCCATGAGCCTATAAATAGTGGCCAAAAGGGAGGAGAAATGACACCACCAACAACTATTTTTGAAGCCTTGCAGCAACTATTTTCGAAGCATCTGCAACAGCCGAGTTCTTGTCCATTTTGAGGCAATCCAGCAACTTTCGTGTGCGAATTTTCAGTTGTTCTTCCCTCAATCTTTGAAGATAATAATTATGTAAGTGGGCTTTTGCTATATATATTTCTTTGTAAGTGGGTTTTTGTTATACTTTTACGTACACTTGCATTTCATGAGTGTACTACTTGATATATATATCGACATACTTGTTCTTCGTAAGTATGTCCACATTTGCTCAAAAAATAAATTAAGTATGTTTCTTGAAATTCGATCGGCATGATATATTCGTTCCTATTTGTTATGAAAATCTTTGAACAATTTGTTGATTGATATTCGTTATAATATTTGAAAGCATGTTTGAAATCTTTGAAATGCACTGTAATGATTCGAATTAGAAATGGCAAGGAAATTCCGATATTTGATATGTTTTGTTTAAGGCCCTGATGCGGTGGGTTATAATAACCGTTCTTTTGGCCTCGCCCCTTAGAGGAGTAACATATAGGGGACTGATCAGTAAACCATGAAAAAGGAGATGATTTTCAGTGCTATGTTTGTATCTTGTTCATATTCGATTCAACATGCTTAAGATTGAGATTATAATAATGTATTCGTATAATTATAACCTTGATATTCGTTATGCCCGATCGGCCCCCATTTACTGAGTATTTCCCAAGTACTCACCCCTTACATTCCCACCTCCAGATAAGAACGAGAAACAAATCGAAGATAAAGAACAAGAATACTTTTGGGGATGGTGATGAAGTCAATCCAATTCAAGACCAGTCTTATCATTGTCTCTTAGTTATATTATCGTGTTATACGCTTCCGCATTTCGTTTTAATCGCATTGTAAAGACGATTATTGATTTATGTAATAGACTGGCTTTTGGCTATTTGATGTACTACGTGGCTTGTTGTTATACGGTTTTAAATTGTTAAACAACGCCGATGACACGTCTCGATTTCGGGGCGTGACAATACATGTGTGGTAGTCTAGTTTAAATCACTAGAGCTTAAATTTTATATGTATACAGACTACCTTCGACATTACTATTTACAAAAAGTCGCTGCGAACAAGATTGGATAAAGTATCCCATCAAAAAACATTTGCTGATATAATTCCAGGATGATGGAGTCTGGTTTACTTCCAAAGGAGGAGGCAAAGAAGGTTTCCGAGAAAAAACAGAAACGGGCACAGCAACAAAAGCTTGGTACCCCAACAAAAACTGTTGTGGTCAAGAAGAAAGCAGAATCCGTTACGGTTGTGAAGAAATCAGCCGGATCCCCCGTTTCAGTACAGAAGAAAAAGACGTCTAGTTCCAAAGTTGTAATGAAGCAGTCAAAGAAACGCGAGAGCAAGGACAGCTCTTCGGAAGATGATACAGGTGACGATTTTGAGGTAGGTGTTAAAAAGGAAAAGAGACGGAGAGCATCTTAGAACAAACTTCGATTATTTATCTTGATCTTCCTTGTTTCTTGACTAAAATGCTCTAATTTTACTATCGCCTTATCAAACTAATCAACTAGCGGGGAATCTGCAGTAATAGCATCTTGTTTGTTCCTCATATCCGAATTTTGGTGTGTTGTGATACAATTGAAGTACGTTGAAAGGATTTTGGTACAAAATTCTTATCTCAACGGTCTAATGGCTAACTATTGATATCAGTGAAGCTTAGATATCTTGTATGCTAGTATTTAATCCAAGTAGCAAGGAGTCAAAATTTATTGCATTTATCTGGTGATAAAATTTCAAGTTTAAGACGGGATCTCGTGTTTATGATCCAATTATTATATATACATCCCGATTCAAAAAAATAAAAATCATGCATTTTAAATTATTTAATATTTCATAAGCTTATATTTACATGTTATATTGATGTGGGCAGTCTGACCATTTTAAGATTATTATGGAATTAATCTCCTGACAAAAAAATAACAAATTTAGATTCTATCCGCGTGTAAAGATCTTTAAAATTTGTATAGATTCGTAATCCATAAATTATGTAAATATCTGATACAATACCGTGAGGCGGAAGATTCTAAAGGCAAGTTTGGCTCCCCGTACAAATTAAGTTAGGTAGCCTGAATTTTCGATCGATGGGTTTTTTTAGTCTTTAAATTGATATAGTATGTGATTGTTTGATAAGTTATTAAAAAAATGATTTTATTTGTCCATATCTTTTCAGATGAACTTGTTTTAGTGACTAACATGATTTATAAATTATTATGTTATTACGAAATTTATTTATTATAGATAAAAAAATAATAACACAATATATTCGAACAAAGTAATAATAATAATAATAATAATAACGTCAAAAGGAGGCTAACTAAACCCCGGACGTCAGTCGTGTCATTCTTTTGGTCTACTAGATTGAAAATAATTCGCGAATCATTGTATTAAAAAGATTCTTTTAATATTTTTANTTTTTCCAGTTAATTCTGAGCGAATATAATTGGTAGACTAGATTTGTATCACGCGCCGTCTCAAAAGTGCTAACCCTAGGAGAAGCCATGATACCTACAAAAAGGGACACGTGGCATCTCCCAACTCCTCCTCTCTTTTTTCTTCCCTGGATTTTCCTTCTTAAGCTTCGCCCTCTCCTCTCCAAGCAACTTTTTTTCTCTCCAAAGAAAATCCGTGGATTATACTTTATACCACTTTTTTTCCTTTTCAATTCCATTGCAAGTTATGAATTCGGCGGAAGAAAGAGAAGCGGGCGATATGAAGATGAAACGGTTCGAAACAACGAGTGATAGCTCTCTGTTTGCTACCGCTACACAGGAAGAATTGCTCGTCTCTCAGATTCTGCTGGAGCTTGAAAATCTAATCCCGCTCCCGATATTCACCTGGGGTTTCAGAAAGAGGAGATCTTGCCTGGATGCGGCTCCGTGTGAGTCACCACTCTCGGTTCAGATTGCAGAAGAAGATATTGATGAAGTCAGAAGACCACTGGTTGACGAGGAGGAGGCATCCACCGCCGCCACCGCCACAGCCACTTTCAGTCCCGCCACGCCGCTCTCTTTCTCGCCTAGTGGGTCTGATGGAAAGTTCAAGCGTTCTTTGAAGAAGAATTCAAAGAAAAGGGTGCGTAATTGTCTCTCTTCCCCTTTTTCTTCCCCCGGTTTCTGTTATTTTCAATTTTTCAATAAATTTCCTTAATTATGTTTAAAATACGTTACCTTTTACTTTTTTATATATAATGAGGTTTTTTTTCTTGCAAATTTCTCGTCGTCCCTTAATTTCAGGCTTATTAATCCCTTCTCTGTCACTGTAATTTTTTTCTATTTGTTTCATGTACATTAGTTGACCATTGATTTTGCAGTCGAGGGCGGAGTTCAACGATGAGATTGAAGAATTAACCAAGTATGGAGATTTACTCAGATTGGTGAGTCTGTCAAAAATAGGACTCTTTTATACAAAAATATAAATAAACCTCTGTTTATTCGAACAATATTGACTTTTCTTCAATTTCCCCACATTATCTTATCCCTTTTCTACGTGTCTTTCACTATTCTATTCGTAGTTTTGTCTCTTGTTTAATGTACTCTGTTTTTTCTTTCCTCATGTTTTTCCAATCAAATAGAAGGTGGAAAATGTGAGGAAACAATACAACAAGTTGAAGGCCGAAAATTCAGACTTAAAAGCCATGAAACAAGAGGTATAAACCCATCACTTTCATGAATTTTTTTAGCAATAAGAAATTCACATTATTCGATTGCGAATTATGATGTGACAAATCATTTAATAATAATTAGTATTGTTATATATGAGATGGATCTTTTTGCTATTATTTTGGTTTATTTGGTTACCGTATTTATATTCTTTACAGGCACTTGAAACTCGCCAAAGAAAAGAAGAGCCTCAAAGGTACATGGGCAGATTTCTGAATCTTGGAATGGATTTTATCCAGCATGATGAAACTATCATGTTGCCTCATCGACAGCCGTTCGTTGCTGATCAGACGGCTCATAAACTTTATCCTCCATTTGGGCCCATTAGAACCCAAGTGTACCCACCTAATAATGGGCTTGAGTCGGTCAACCGTATGGGACCATCTGGAATTCCTGATCTGAACCTAACTACTGAAGAGGCTTTTGGGGTGGACTCAACTCAGCCGTTGGATGAGAATCAAAAGATAGCTGATAATCAGGCCAAATATGCTGAAGCAAGGAGGATGAGGAAGGGAATAATGAAGATTAAGTCCATGAGGAGCGCTTGTGGTATAAAAATACCAAGAACATGATATTAATTACTCTTTTTTAAAAAACTTAGACTTGACTTATACGTTCTTTTATTTTTGCCATTAAACAAACGATGGAAGTTTGTATATTAAGAGTAGAGAACTTTTAAATGATAATTAATTCGATATTTGCATTCTTCTATTGGTTATTGGTTTTTTTTAAAAGCAATTGGTTTTCAAAATAACATTTACCCCAAAAATCTTTTTTTGCCACATTTCATGTTTTGTCAACTGAGGCATGAGTCTGAGCCTATATGTTACGTAGAGTTTCATTTAACTTTTAACAGAGGGAGGGATCTCCTGGTTTGGCCCATAATTAATCTCCAAGCAGAATACACTGATCATACTGGGGGAAATATTACATTTACCAAACAAATGCATTTAAAACACATTAACAGATAATATTCATACTAAACACAGTACATAACAAAGAAAATGTCACACGAATAAGTGGAAGAAACAAAAAGAGAATGCGATCTCAAATCTCCTATTTCCAATAATATTTCATCTTCTATCTCATGTGTATAGATGAATGATAATGTGTCTTAAAATAATTTAGTCCACATATCATCGTCTAAATATATGAAATGAAACACAATTGTGTAGTAGAAGATTTGAGAGCGCAGAAAGTAATGAGAATACTACCATATTAACCTTCGTAAACCTCTTCACCACCCTCGTGTTCATACTCTTCATCGTCATCTGCAGTAGCATCTTGATATTGCTGGTACTCAGCCACCAGATCATTCATATTACTCTCAGCTTCAGTGAACTCCATTTCATCCATGCCTTCCCCAGTGTACCAGTGCAAGAAAGCCTTTCGACGGAACATGGCCGTGAATTGTTCACTCACTCTCCTAAACATTTCTTGAATTGATGTCGAATTTCCAATGAAAGTGGATGCCATTTTCAGACCTCGAGGTGGGATGTCACACACACTAGATTTCACATTATTTGGGATCCACTCAACAAAGTATGATGAGTTCTTGTTCTGCACATTAAGCATCTGTTCATCCACCTCTTTGGTGCTCATTTTCCCACGGAACATGGCAGAGGCGGTCAGATAGCGACCATGACGAGGATCAGCAGCACACATCATGTTCTTGGCATCCCACATTTGTTGAGTTAGCTCGGGAACGGTGAGAGAGATGTATTGCTGGGATCCACGAGAAGTGAGTGGGGCGAATCCCACCATGAAGAAATGAAGTCGGGGGAAAGGTATCAAGTTCACTGCGAGTTTTCTGAGATCGGAATTGAGCTGACCAGGGAACCTTAAACAACAGGTTACTCCACTCATAGTTGCAGAGATCAAGTGGTTCAAGTCTCCAACTGGCAAAAGAAAATAAATTGTTTTTTTCTGGGGAAAAAAATGATTCAATAACTTGCAGTCTTCAGAGAAAGAGTTTGTTTGATACAGAAGATTCTTTGAAGAAAAGGTGACAGTTGGTTGGGATTTACTTTTTAAATCAAGAGGGTACCCATGCCAGATCCCGTGCCGCCTCCCAGTGAATGGCAAACCTGGAACCCTGACCATGTGAAACCAATGTTAATTTAACGACTGTGGGGAATTCTTCTTCCCCTTGTTTTTATTGGAAGAATTGCATAGTGATTAAACACGTGCTAACTATATTATAGAAGAGGCAAACACGTGAGATCCTCAGGCAAAGAGCAATGTCATGCTAACGCGCACAAAATGCAATGTGTTAAACTTCAACAGTACAGTAAGTGTCCCAATATAATTGGAAGCAATGAAACATACTAAAATCAAATATAATAGGAAAAAAATTATAAAAATTAATATTTGTAATTTGCATCTGGTATGGAGTTCCCAAGTCCCATTAACAATAAATATGGTTATACGCATATATCTCAATTCAAGAAGGCAGACACTCTGTGAGCCGCAAGCATAATTTTGCACAGAAGAATGTTCCCGACAGACTCTACCATTACCATGCAAAACAATGTAATAAAGTCGAACAATCAATAATTAGCTCATGAAAATCGAATTTTCACCCAATTCAACGATCACAAATGTCTTGATTTTATATATTAAAAAAAACTCCAAAAGAGCACCCGAAATTACAATAAAAGATTCTCAGCTTTTGGAGAACGAGATTCAGCTCCATTGGTCTCATCTTGTTTCTCCATTCAAGTTCGAGTCCTCTCTCTACTTAGAATAGGATTTCAAAAAAAAATGAAAAATAAAAAATTCTCAGCTTTTGGCTTAAAAATGTTTCTTAGTTTGTCAGATTCGTTTTCAAAAACTGCTCATTTCTGAATTTTCTCAATTTTTTATAATTAATAAATTTAATCACTTTTATAAAAAAATATAATCTTATGCAAACAATCTTAGCAAGACTATTGGATTTTATTTGATATTTTTTGAAGTATATTACTGAATAGAAATATAAACTAAATTAATGGGATAAAATTTACTACATTTATCACAAACCGTAGAATTTGTGTTGTTTAGATTCAGCATATATTAAATAAATTTTATATACAACACATGCACCCAACAATTACTAGCAAAAAATAAATATAAGTTCATATGAGCTATAGATCTTAAAGTTATTTTTCCGATTAATATTTATTCATTTTTGTATAAATCATTATCCAAATCTATGTAACATATGATTTTTCATTAAAAAATATCCACAAGTCTTAATTTATCATAATTAAAAGACATTACAAATCAATTTTTGAAATGAATATCACACCAGACTTGATCCATAAAAAAATTATTTTTCACTGCAGTTAAAGATCATATCGATCAATCTCATAAAATACCCGCTCATTAAAGTAATAATACCACAAATAAAGAGGACCAAATAGTTGTACCACATATTAAGTAGACCACATGACTTAGTTACAACCGTGTATCGTGCAAACATACAATAGATCCATCAGATAATTTCTATGTAAGATAATTCAATATTGCTTTTGCTGAAACTATCAACACAAGGTAACAATGTATCCGAAAAAACTCACAAATGGCTTATAATTTGTGATTAAGGTAACGGAAATTGTAAAGCCTACAATTTAATATGAAATGTCTTGTATCAAATAATCTGACTTGATATGCCCGTTCAATGGCAGATAAATATCTCAAGAATTTTTTTTAAAAAAAATATGGCTCAAATTTTGTACACTGGAGTGATTCCAAGCACATGAAAACATTTTCTCATGACCATTGCCGTCGCCTCACATAGCAACAGTCTACTTGTCTCCTCTGGCGAGCCAACAACCTACAAGTTTAGTAAAATCATGTTTAAACACAAATGGTCTCACGATCCATATATGTCAACAGATAGGCATTTGAACACCAAATGGTTGGGATCATGCCATGTCATAGCCATTGATAGCATGGCATGGCCATTTGGATATGAGAACACCCAGCTCTGGATCAATTACCAGCATTTTTCTTGCTGCAAAATGAATGAACGTCATACCTGGCAGTTGGTGTAGAATTTTGTGAAGTGTTCGGATAAATTGTACAGATATTCACACAGCACATTGGGTAAAAGATTAGTGCATGACTCTTCAACATGCTGTAAAGAATTGCAAAAGTGTAGTAAGATCAAACGGAAATATGATGATGTCAGAGTAGTTATCTCTATAATCAGGATCTAGTTTACATCACAATTCACATCAAGTTAAATACTTCTTGTACCGCCTAAACTGAAGGATGTATCAGTATCATGTGTATTTCATGTGGGACTGACACTTATTTCAATGAAGTCTACGGTGTATATTACATTCTCTCAATTCAACATAAACTCGATCTAATTCAATCGATAATGAGTGCATCCAAGAAGGAATATCCATGGCCAAAATAGTTAGTTACCTCCGCAAACTGTAGCAAATGAAGTCCCAACCTGCGTTCATCGGGATGAGCTAAGTCTATCGGGTCTTTCTGTTGCAAAAGTAAACAAGAACGATTGCTGTGAATCATGAGTTAACTTTGAATTTGGTCAAGCGCAAAATATGTTCCTCAATAGTGTATGTTAATTTCGACTCTGATATTTGAGTTTCCTTTTATATAAGATAAGCAGAGAATAAAAGCAATTAGAACGTATCACAGAAACACTAGAATGTATATCACCATATTCAGATCAGAAGAACCTTATAAAGGAAGTCATCCCACCTTTTTCAACTCTTCCATGTCTTTACCCGATTTTCTGATAATTGAACAGATTCGAGCATGTGCATACAGCAAATACACAGCAGTATTCCCCTGCCCAAAAAGGAACAAAGCAATAAGCAATAAAAAAAAAGGATAGCTGATAAGAAATCTAATTAATGTACCAGAACAAAGAAAAAGGCCAATCAGGTGGAGGCAATAAGAGGAAGGGCAGTTTTATTGATTTGATGCAGCAAAGAACAGCATTTCATTAGAGGCGAAAAGTAAATTTTGCTATAGTTATATTGCCCAGAATAAACTAATACATCACAATTTAGTATGTAACTCATAGAATCCAATGGGCATACCTTGTCATTGAGCATTTGATCAAAACTAAATGTATAATTAGTCGTCCTGTTATTCTTCAGGTCAGCATATCTGTTTAATATACAGCAAAAACCATTACTTAATGATTCCAGAAGTAAAATCTAGGGAAAATTACAAAGCGCTTCCTCTAAACCAAACATACAAGTGATCCGTATATGGATCAATTCTTTGTGATGAACTAAAGATGTTTATCATAGAGATAAATTGCAAATTTCTCGGGACTCTTCATAAACTCAAAATGAAGGACACTCACTTAATAGCCCCATATCCAACCGCTTCAGCAATTTCATCAAGTTCAACTTCAGTCCACTCTTTCGCCTTACCTGCCCAGGTTCAGATTTCAAAAGATTAATCTAGTGGTACAAGTAACAAAAGATAAACAATTCAGCAAAGCAAATTGAGAGAAACAATGCAAGAATTGCACATGGCAACAAACCTCTTTCAGTTAAGGTAGCTTTGCATTTACTTTTGGCTTCATCGAGTAAATCAACTAGTTTGACAGTTTCAGTACTTCGAGTACGGAATCGTTTTCCATCCTCTCCTAAAACAAGCCCAAACCCTACGTGACTAGCTCTAGGATAACTATTGACATCAGCTGGAAGCCAACCAGCCCGTCTAGCTGCCTGAAAGAACAGTCCATAAAGCTCTGTAGCCTTCTCCAATATAGGAAGTCGAACAGTGCGCCAATAATATAGACAAAATGCCTACAAGAAGAAAAATGTTCAAACTTACTGTGAAGAACATTTCAAAGTGCTCACGTTGGCCAACATCAGTTACATAGATAATCCAATCAGCCTTTTCTTCATTCAGTCGATACCTATAAAGAAAAAGAAACCATTTCACACTTTGCATTGGCAGAAGTCAGTACAAACATCGAGTACAAGTTTCGAACTCCCAAGTAAATATTAAATACTAAAATTTAGTTAACCAAAATTAGTTTTTAGTAGACACCATCGATACAAATATGCATAGTAGTGGTAAAAATAATCAGAAAAGTATCTAAGAAATGTTTCAAAACAGGAAAAAAAATGGTTGAAACAAGATAATCAAACAGTTAAAAAAAGGAAAGAACACAGAGAACTGCCTCGAATACAAGATAAATCCATGTACACAAAATTCAAAGCTCACCACAAAGCAGCAAGATCAGTTGAAGCATAGTTGAAGCCACCATCCCTTTTCACAACAATAAGCGGTATAGCTTTTCCTTCAATAAAAATAACACGAGCACCTTCACTTTCCTGAATCAATCCCTTCTCACTCAACAACTCTAAAGCCCGTGGAATATATGGATTGTAAAAACTTTCACCCTGGTGAAACGGACATAAATTTAGCAGATGCTATAGTTCAACCAAAAAACAAATAAATTAATTAACTTTAATAGCATCACATAAATATAATCAATCACCTACCAGGCCAATTACTATGTCATAAATATTAATAATTAAATTACAAAAAATAATATTTTGTATTAGCCACCACACCATAAGATTTCCCATCAACTGCATAGACTGCATAGTGCATTTTGGTAATACTCTGATGCGTATACAGAATCAGGTTATCATAAATCTAGCGTTCAATGGAATTGTTACCCCAGTACAAGGTCTACACAATGAGCAATTCCAACTCTCAGTAGACGAGTTAGAGGCAGCAAACAAAAAATGAAATGGCGTCGTGCCGTTGAGGTCTCGAGGAACAAATGCACCCATATTACATATTTCTAGAACCAAATAAGATTAAAAAACACACACATTCCACTAAAATTAAAATAAACCATTATGAATAACTTTACTCAGATAGTTGTGCAGTACCTTTTCCTCCAAATGGACTCCAAGCCGCTGATAAACTTTCTCATATCCTCTTCGGCTAATTTCACAAATGTGAGCCCACCCATCTCTATACTTCTGCACTCCAGTCTTTACCGTGTACAGTCATAGCAGCAGGTACCAAAAACAAAAACACTGATCAGTAACCACATGGCTACATGCTTTGATTTGACAAAAAAATATTAACAGATCATAATTGCTTGTCAAGGCTTGAAGCATGAAGAACCAAACAATTACAAGAACTCAAACTCAAATCCTTAAGCTATAACTAAACCACCTGGAGACTGACCACCGCCCTTTGTGCCCTCTCCTTGAAATCGGGATCATTATCAAATCTCTGCTTTGAGGCCTTGTAGAATGCCTGATTAAGAAGAAAGACTCAGTTGTTCATGGGACCCTTTCACCATAACTCCATTATTCTTTTATAGAAATAAAGCATTTAGATTTGTTCTCATGCACATAAGTGTAGCCAATATTCACTCTTCAAAAACTGAAATTTTAAAAGAATAAAAAGTTAATGCTAAAAAGAAATTCCAGAGTATAGTACGAGGCTAATAAAATGCAATAAAATGTAATGAGAATGAATCATCCACAAGCTTCTGGTTGCTCAGATCATATGCAATCAGCCTGGTTATGTACAAAGACCATTTTCAGTCTCCACGTCGTTTAGTGTAATAAGTGAGGAATACAACAATCTACAAGATGTTAGTATTCATATTCATTCTGTCACCTCCAGATCTCCAATGGCTTGATCGCTTGAAACTTCTCCACTTGGAAACTTTTCAAAAAGGTACTCAATCAACATACCAAACTGCAAAGCATTTCACACAACCTTTAGGGTTCACAATAGAAATAACAAAAGAATCTTCATAATAATCATTCACTTGCATCAGCAAATTATTGAACCATAAAATGAATTCCATAGTTGTCCAGAAAAGAGAAAATGGAAAAAAGGAACGAAGAACTATAGCAATCCAAACATTTTCCTTCTAAAAGACACGCTCTACCCATAATTTTTTAACATATAATCTCATTTGTCGTGTTCGGGTGACTACAATAGATTTGAGACCCAAACCCATTCAAATTAATATTAAGAAAAATCGCTAAATGAAACCATTATTGAAAGCAATAAAAATTACAAGGGAGGTAAATTAGTCCAACACCTCACTAGTAGACAAAAAAAAGACCCCCAAAAAAAACCCCGAGAATTACAACTTTACAAGAACCAACTTAAACCCTAAACTGAGCTACAAGGCTAATGACACATTACTAAAACAAATACGTGGACTTACGAGAAGTACGTAAATAAGCCAATCCAATCCAATCCAATCCAATCAATCTTACAAAGAAGTTGGAGGTGTGTATTGAATTCATGTTCAGTTAGGGGTTGAAACCTCTGTTCTCAAATGCTTCATAAATAATGGAAGGGAAAAAACTTAAATATCAATAGCTAATCCACGAGTAAACAGGATTGATTAATAGCAAAAGCTACTCCACAAATAACTTAGCTAATAAGAAAGGTGTTCATGACAAGAAAATCAATCATTTTTCTAGATAAGACCATAGCACCTTTAAGGCTGATAAATATATCCACCTGTGTGCCCCAGTCGCCGACATGGTTTCTCCTTAGAACCTCCACATTTGAGAATTCCAGCATACGAGAAATTGTATCTCCAATGATTGTTGATCGTAAGTGACCGACATGCATTTCTTTTGCTATGTTAGGTGAGGAGAAATCAACCACGGCTCTTTTCACCTGAAGCTTAGGAGCCCATGTTTCTATACCATTGACTAGCATCTTTTGAATGCTCTGCACCAAAATTAGTAATACTTTACTAAAAAACTCACACACGCGAAAGTTTAGCTTAAAGAGAAGTCCTCTATGTTAATTACTTTTGCTATGTATTGCCGAGACACTACAACATTTATGAATCCAGCTCCAGCTATCGTGCATGAATCTATAATCTCAGACACAGGAAGATTTTCCCTGATGGCCTATAAAGCAAAAATAAATTTTACAAACATTAAATTCTATAATAGCACTTTCTTTAAGAAAAAGCGCATAAAAACATCAGTACCTGTCCAATTGGTTGTGGGCCTCTAAATTGAGTACCCTTGCCTTTAACTTTTGACCATAATCCCATGGCATTGTTGCTGTAACAACAAAAAAGGATTCAATAATTAACTAACACAGAAATCATAGGTCATATAAAGTTATTTGATGCAAGATACAAAGAAGAAAATGAATCATAAAACAAGAAAGTTGCGACCAACTTGCTTTTCCAATAGTTCTACACTATAACCTTAAAAGAAATGCACCATACCATTGATAATCACCAAACTCGGGTTTTTGGCATATAGCAATAGAGGGATCTATGTCCACCTCCTCAGGGACAGTCAATCTCAATGACTCTTCAAATATCTTCTCTAGTTTTTGTTTAAGACTTCCCACAATCTCCTGGTCCTGCTCAAATGGGCATGCACCCAAAACACCAAAAAAGTTCACCACATAAGTTGTAACCAATTTTCTAACATTGACATCGGAATTATAATATCAGTATGTGTTTTGTTTGCCTTAGATGTGAAGCATCGTAGAAATGGGTTACAACAACTCACATTTGACATAGTTGATAGAGACTGTGCCTTCACCGAGCAGCAGCAAAGTTTTCGAGAAGTTCTAATAATACCTGTCTAGTTTCATGAGAACCACGAGAACTTACAAAAAAGCACCAGCATGTTGTTGCATTTTGGATGAAAACATACAAACTGCGGAAACTTAATGAAGTAGCATCAACACACGACATAAATTAATAGATAGGTCACCGAAGGTTTGATTCTTTTGGGAGACACGTGTGCCATTCAGAATTTTGGAAAGGTGTTTAGAAAACATGAAATTAAGCAACTATTACGAAACAGATGTGTCTTCATGCCTTGTACAATTGCATTCCCTGCAAAACTTACTCTGTAACAGTAACAATGATCCCATTGCATCACAACCGTTCAGAACCCATTTTAATCAATTGCAGGTGAATTTGGACACACTCGCTCTGTCACAGTAACAATGATCCCATTGCATCACAACCGTTCAGAACCCATTTTAATCAATTGCAGGTGAATTTGGACACACTCGCTCTTAGCTTAAAATACACTCGATAACAAAGGGCCCCCTTAAAGAGCATTTTTCAGCTTCGTAGATGCAGTTTTGTGTTTGGCTAGGAACCTAGCATGGTTAAAAAATCATTTCTTTTATTTTTTGGTTTTTCAATGGAAAGGCAGAGGTAGCTTCTTGATTACAGCAGTTTTGGAATCTTTTCAAGATTAAATCACATATCTTGTGTTTGCCTCTGTTTTGCACCTAAAGCAGAGCAGCTTGGTGCTTTTGTAATCCAAATCAAACATCCATATTAAATAGGACTTTTCTGAACACAAAAGTATATTTGTTTATATTAACTTGGAAATTGGAACAGTCCCTAATATCGACAAGTACAACAAGACTGGAAACAAGATTATACTGAAAATATTACAATCACGAGTAACAAATAAACACTGCAACAAGAGAAGAACAGATGACGAATTAAGCTCGCCGCATCAACAATAATCGAGAATTATATCTCACATGCATGTAATGTAAAAGAGAGAGGATAATGAAACTTACGGGCAGGGGAAATGGAAGTGGAGGGAAAGAGAGAGAGGCGATTGAACTGCAGTGGGGAGAAAAGGTAACCTAATTGAGAGCAATTCATTACACTGAGGGCGTGTAATGCTAGTGTGTATGTATATGTATGTATAGATTTAGCTGCTTGACTTCACACAGTGAAGGTGTAAGTGCGTGCCTTGGGTCTGGGATTACAGTAGAAACCGTGCCGTGCCGCCAACGTGTCTTGTTTAGGGTTTCTGGAGGGACTGGCGTCAATCGGGTCGGGTTTCGGGTCAAACGCGAAATTTTTTTTTCTTTCAGCCCAAACCCAACTCGAACCCGAAGCAACCCAAACACTGACCCTTATAACCCGCCTCAACCCGTCTAACCCGAATTTTATTTATTTTTTTATTTTTCTAAAAAAATTAATGGAAAAAAATCGACAAAATAAATAATAATAATAAATATAGAAAAAAAACTTTCAAATTTAAAATTTTCAGAAAGTGTGTCTGTTGAAAATCAACGTGAAATGTTAAGGGGAAAAAAGTTTTTAAAAAAATTACATGGTACGTGTCTCTTTGGTATTTTGAAATGAAACTTTTATCTTTATTTTAAAATATTTAAATGTGAAATTATATTTCAAAAAAATTAAAGAGATTGGGACTAGCATTACCCGATAATTTCAAGGCACAGATGGCTACTCCTACTTGCTTAGAGCTTAGTTGCTTTCTTATTAAATTTTGAGTATGATACGGACTTTCTATTTTTGGCTCATAGACATTTCAATTCTCCAAATTATATTGATTCCATTCAATTTTTAAACCTTAGTGCATGGTAATAAAAGTAATTTAATATAAAAAAATTTAAGTAATATGTACCACAAACTGGTTCTTGTAAAAATACAAAATAAAATCTAAATTATTTCAAGTGAAAAAAAAAAACACCGTCTACTACAATATACTGAGATATGTGAGTATATAGCTAACATTTCTAATAATATCCTCACAAGTTTCTCATTAAGAATGTGTAATGTTGTGATTGTGTGTAATAGAATTTTAGTTGTCTATATGTAGTATTAATTTTTCAACACAATAATTAGAGAAATATTCAAAACACATAATGATAATAATAACATTTAATTCAAACACATAATAACAAAAGCTATTCAAAAAGTCTTCAAACATAACAAAATAATTTTCAACTTTCAAGTGACAATAATCAAGCTCCACTTCTGTCTTCTGACTTCTTCATTGTTCTACATTTGTTTGTAGAAGTCAAACCTAAATAACATTTAAAAAATTAAAATAGGAAAGGGTGAAAGTTTTCAAAAATTATGAATTTATAAAATTTAACTTACTTTTCAATACTAAGTATCATAGCATTGTTAGAATCATCAATCATCCGTTGCAGCATTGTTTGATCCAGCATCCTCATTTATGAATAAATTCATAATATTTTCAGTCAAATCATCCAACCTCACCTCAGTAGTTTCTACAAAAATAAAATATTAGTAAAACAGATAACTTTAAAATGAAAATAACAAGAAGAATCACTAACCTTTCTGTCCAACTAACCAATCTCTACAACAAACCAACGCCTCAACAACATCAGGCTTCATTGCACTACGATATTGGTCAAGTATCCTACCACCCGTGCTAAAAGCTGATTCAGAAGCAATTGTAGAAATTGGAACACTCAAAATATCTCTGGCCATTTGTGCAAGTTCTGGATACCTAAATTGGTAAGCTTTCCAAAATGCAAGAACATCACAATTTGAAGATCTGTCAATTTTCGGTTCATCCAAATAAATATCTAATTGACTCTTTTGAGCTCTATCATTTAATTTTGTTCTTTGAAATGTGTCAAATTCTTACATCATAAATTAAATGTATTGGTAACAAAAAGTAAAAAATAGTGAGAAAAATAAAAAATTATCATAAATACCTTCGAAACATCCATGCATCCACTGTTTGAATTTAGAGGAAGATAAACATTATCATCAATGTCACTGTGAGAACTCGTAGATGTGTTGCTACTACTTGATTTAGAAGCAAGGCCCATATATTCCTCAAACAAAGAAACTAATTTAGACTTCACCCGACTTAATTCGTTACTACCATGTCCGTATAACTTGTTGTAACAAAACTCAACAAACTGCATCTTGAACCTCGGATCAACTATCACAGGAATGGACAACAAAATGTTATATTCTTTCCAGTACTTGTCAAATTTCTGAAACATCAGATTGGCCATTGATCTCATGAAATCATCATAGCTTTGCAAGGCTTGACTTAATGTCAATTGAACCGTAAAGACACGAGGAAAATAAAGGTTGGCAGTAGGATATTTCACCCCAGAAAACAAAGTCGTTGTCTCATAGAAAACCTCAAGAAATTTGCATATTTTTTCAGCTTGAACCCACTCGTCAACCAATGGACAGTGTGTGAAATTAGTATCAGTCAATTTCAAATGATTAAAAGCACGTCGATAATATATGGCACTAGAAAACATCAAATACGTAGAATTCCATCTAGTAGGAACATCTTGCCTTAGTGATTTCTTAGGATCCAGCGAAGTTTGGGTAACAGATTCTACAAACTTTTTCTTTCTCACTTGACTGCCTTTTACATACTTCACACATTCACGAATCTTATCAACGGAATGATCAATTATTTTCAAACCTTCTTGGACAATTAAATTGAGAATGTGTGCACAACAACGAACATGCAAAAACTCGCCACCATTCACTAATGAACAATTTAAACTAAGATAAGATGATCCCTTAAAAGGCCAACAAACACATCATTTGCAGCGGCATTGTCCAACGTAATTGTGAAAACCTTTCTCTGAATTCCCCAAGCATTGAATAAGCTATTGATTTTATCACACAATGCAATACCAGAGTGAAGTGGTGGCATGTAAGAGAAGTTGATAATTCTTTTTTGCAAAACCCAATTAGAATCAATGAAATACGCTGTCAAACATACATAGCCATCAGTGGCAATAGAAGTCCACAAATCGGAAGTGAAACAAATTTTTCCAGGGCATGAACGCATTTCTTGAGCTAGTCTATTGTATTCATTTTTATGCATCTTGAGAATATCAGTCCTTGCGGTGTTTCTAGTGAAATGATTGACTTGAGGTTCCAAATATGTAAAAATTGATCTAATTGCCTCATATTCCACAAACTGAAACGGTAAATCATGTCTCACAATTGCTAATATTAGCAACTCTCTAAATCTTTCTTGGCTGAACTTCTGTGACCTTATGGCAAGACTTTTATCGCCTTGTTCTAACAAAGCCTGAGAAATATCACGAGTTCTCTGTCTAGGACACTGTTTGAGAATATGGCGTTGGAGATTACCTGTCCCCATGCTACTGTCTGCTTTGTACGTAGTCCCACATGCTTTACATTTGCAACGATTTTCTTCTCCTTCTATTTCTGGAAGCATCTCAAAATATTGCCACCATTGTGATTTTAAAGGTCTCTTTCGTTTAACACTTCCGGAGGCCCGACCTTGCAAGTTAGTACCTGTTTCTTCATCAACATCTAAATCCAACACATGTACACCTTCCACACTATCCTCCTCGTGAACAAGACCAATAGGTTCTGAACTCATTCTATCAATTAAAAGGCATAACACTATTATTAGTTACAAGCAAAAAATTAAAAATTCCTTCAAAACAAGTAACAACCTGAGAAAAATAAACAAATCATTGTATAAAGATATTGATTGTTATTTGTTATATAAATCTTTGAACAAATCTGAGCACGTACTTGAAATCATATTGGTCAACTTGAGATTGTCTTATTTGTGTTTGTCAATTGTCATTGACTAATACAACCAAAAGGAACTCCATGTACAACTATCTTTTCTTTCTTTCAGTGTAAAGGAAAGTTTTAAGTCATAAGACATCCTGTTTTGGACCAATATATTCAAGTCATATCACTCTTCCCCTTTTTTTCCCTCCAAGAAAACCCACTTTCACAATAATGCATATATGTAACAAATGGGTCAATCTTTTGATTTTATTTGTTTATTATTTTTCTTCCAATTAATGTCAAAATATTTTCTAGCATACAAGTCTATGAAAGCAGATTTATATAGCTTCTTGGAAAATTGAAATGATTTACAAAAATTGTTGCTCATAGAATCGAATAATTTAACAAGCAGTTACAAAGCATACATAGAATAGTAGAGAATCTTAAAGTCAACGGATCTAACAGGATAAGCATACCTGTAATGAATGCTTTCTGCAATTGCCTACTCAATCCAGTCGTCCAAGGACCAATATTTCTCGCTGCTCTGCTTTTGCTATGAAAAATAAGGCCACAACCACTACGAGTAAAAAAACAGCTCACAAAATTCCAAGCAGAAGCTTAAATGAAGCGGATTAGCCGTGAAGGGTTTCACTTGGACTCTTGAGTGAGAAGCGGAGAAAGATACGTCTGGAGGCTGGACGAGATGAGAAATGAGAAGCCAACAAGGGTTAATCTTTAGATACATTAGAGAATTAATGGGTTGGGCTTTATTTTAGTTTAGAAAGTGAGAAACTCTGGGCATAGAAAATAGTTGTGTAAATTGTAAAAAAATTTTTTAAAAAAAAAACATGATGGGTCGGGTGGGTTCGGGTCACTGGGTGACCTGACATTTTTTTCAGGTCAACCCGGGTCAACCCGAACCCACCCGGATTTTTTTTTACGGGTTTGCATTCGGGTCTGACCCGTTTCGACCAGAACCCGAAAATCATAAACCCAAACCCGATATTTTTCGTGTCGTCCTGTGTCGGGTTCATTTTTGACACCCCTAACTGCACTATGGAGTATCTTCTCTTTTTAGGGGCGCATCCAATGACATTACAACACGTCAGAAACGTAACATATAAATTTATTTTATACGGCTCATATATAAGCTACCAGTATGTATACCTTATAATTAATTTAAGAAATTTATAGCTATGACATCTTATTTTTTAAAATACTTCGAATATATTATATTTATTTATATATAAAAGGATATTTGCGTGCTTGACATTTTATACGATACGGCTTTGTTTTTGTACAACTACGGAACGATATAAAGTGGCGCGCATTCGATTATCGACCGAATTGAATTTTTACATGAGATCAATTTATTAACAATCATTGATCGAAATCGAACCGAAACCGGTCTCAAGATGATGATCTGTATTACAGTGCACACTCCCGATATCTGACTAGGCAACCAAAACAGCCGTATTACAAAAGCAACGGTACCGACTTTGACGAAATAGGCAGATTACAGAGTCGATCGGAGATAAAAAAAAAGATACATAGAAACATATAGACACGAGAGTGACCAAAACGCAAAATTCTGAATTTATACTCTCATTGCTGATTGCATTGATTGCAGTATCTCTTGAAGTTCAAGCACTCTTCCACTAGAAACTCACTGCCAAGGAAACCATCACACACTAAATTATACCCCCAAAATGTTTTTTGAGCTGCACAATTTACCAGGAAATGACTTACAAGATTCTCTCTGCCATCTCAGATGCTTCCCATCTTGGACTCCATGGACACTCTGTCAAGTTGTTTGACTTGATAGGCACCCCATTTGAGTTGAAATGCTGCAATACATCTAATGGTGATTCTGTAGGCATTTATATGGTAATACTATAGCAGGATGTTTACAATCATTTGAAAATATTTAAATCTTGACTGTCGAAGACTGACGAGGAAGAAGAGGCAGAGGTTAGACAAAATTAGCGAGCAACGAAGTTATAAATTGTAATTAAAGTGATTTTGCGGATACGAGATATAAAATCCAAATGTTGCATAATAGAGAAGAGATACTCGTGTAGTTGAAACCAATTATTTTGAGCTAAGGAACGTTTAATAACAATAATGTTAATGATACTAGAGAAAAATAGGACCGCGATTGAAATTTTTTCAGTCATTTGAAGATTGAACACGTTTGCTTCTAAAAGCAGTATAATTGAAGGTTTTATGTTTTCCTATAAGGCACTTCACTGATGCTTATCTTCTTACCTGGGAACTCTGAAGCACCAAAGTTGGCTTTTGCTTAGGGAACTGAAGAGAGAACGTGAAATGCACCTGGTTCCACAAAATCATTATAGTTAATGCAACTTACCAATAAGGAACACGGATTTCAACCAGCAATTTTTCTTGTGGGTGGGGTGGGGTTGGGTGGGGTGGGATATTTTGCTCAATTGGCCCACGAAAGAATAATACAAAAAATAATTGTGAACAACAAAGAGTATGAAGAAGATAAACTGATTCGGATCACTAGAGATATGTTTAAATAAACCCTTCTAATAATTTATGGTCAATTTCATTGACATGAGTTCAAAATGAGCAACTGAACAAGGAAATCTACGATGATCTTGCCAGGTTTGGCCATGAGTATTTCTTCATTCAACGCATAAAAGTAAAGTTCAGTAGAACATTCATCTATTCCATGCGACAATGGTTCAAACCATATGAAAAATTATAATCAGTTGAAGCATCCAGATAAAGACCAAATTCTCAAACTACTGAATTCTCTCCAGCACATACGGAATTTTAAGGGTTTCAAACCAAAAATGTGTGTAAGATGATTTACTCGTACGAGTGTTGTGTACCCATGACCGAACAAGAATAAGACTATTTTATTAACCAGGCCCGTAAACAATCACTTCCAGTTATCTAAACTAGTGCCACCAATTGGTGGTACTTGTGCACTCATTGTGGATAACTCATTCATCATAAAATTATCATGATCAGCAATCAATATTTTAAATTCTTGTTTCAAGGTGATGGAATTGAGAAGGGCAAAAGGCTAAGAGATTATGAGAAAAGGTCAGCACTCTATAAAAGATGCATCTATACTGACTAAAAACCTTTTCACTCTATAAAAGATACATCTATACTGACTAAAAAGTGAAATTTTCAGAACATGGACAACAGAGCTAAACAACAGTAGCAAAACTTAATAATGCAATCCCAAACACTTTTTTTTCACTGGAACACCAACATAGGCAGCACAAAGTTGATTACGGTTGTGTCCTGTTCAGCAAAATCATAAAGACAGGGAATTAAAAAAATGCCCAATAACATATCCTACCAGAAATGTGAACACCCCAGAAGAAGATAGGAATGTTGCCCTCCTACAAAAGACCTAAGAATCAAAGAAATGATGCCTGAGTAATACTCATAATAGCATGGGGGGGTGGGGGGAAAGCAAGTCATTAAAAGAAATTTAAAAATCAATCATTAGCTATTCCATCAGAAAATTGAAGAAAGCAAACCGGATCAGCTTCTATAGGCCTTCCAAAAAGAGGAGCCAAAGCCGTGATAAACTTCCTTCTTAGTTCAATGGATGAGACTGCATCTTTAATCTATCAAGGAAATGTATGTAAAATAGATCTCATTAACCTGCAGCAACTAGCAATATCTTCAAGTTGTATTTACGATAAGCATCAAGTTTAATTTGTTTAACTGCAGCAAACCTGGGATTCCAGCATCTCTTCCAAAGTGGGAAGATATTCAGCCATGCACCTAAAGATGGAAACATCAAAAAAATTCAGACTGTTTACTCAACTGAATTTGCAACAGAAGTGGAGAATATTGATCACAAATACTTACATCCCTTCCAACCAAGGAGGGAGTCTAAAATCATCAATAGAAAACAAAGCTTTCAACTCCGCAGAAGAAACCAACTTCAGTCGTGGGGGTGGAGCAGTAGAAAACTTTTTACTAACTGGAAATATAACCTGCAAACAAAATAAAGTACTTGCTGCTCAAAAGAAACACGGATGGTTTGATAAATGAGGTTGAATAAAAAAAAGGAAGCAAAAAATGAGGAGGCTGCAATTTATATAATCCTAAGAATTAACTTGATAATATTGTTGTTTGAGCACTCAGGTTGACTTAATATTGATTTATTTTGATAAGGTATTCACGGTTGATCTCACAGCAATTCACAGGAGCACGCTCTGCAACAGCTTGAGGGAGGAATAATAAATTGATCCAATATACGTACATAATTTTGTAAGAGTATCATATAATATTTTCCAAACCAACCTGTAAGTAGATCTTCTGTTGCTGTCTCCAGGTGGACCTAGCAACTAACTTATTTAAATCCATGGCCAGTAATGGAACAGCAAATTTAGCCTCCTCTGGCTACGCTACAATTTAATGGCAAAATGACCACAGGCAGAGCCAGTCATAAATCAACATTTTCAAATCAAATCAAGAAAACATACAATTCACCAGTTTTTAATTACCTTGTCTATGCCTGAACTCATATATGTTTCAATTCCCTGCAATAATATTCAGCAATTTGGAATGTTTCAAAACATCATGCCACATAAAAAGTTGCATGAGAAAAACATGGAACAAGATGTGCATCCAAAAGCGAAAAAAGCAAGAACAGGTAGTGAGCACTGAGCACAACACATCAAAATGTCACTCAGGTCCAGGTTATTCCGTTGTGCAAAAAACCTCTCTTGATATAAAAAGTGAACATATTACCGAAATAAAACTTTGGCAAATCCAAACATAAGTCCTACCTACCCACACCCCCTGAGCTCCTCAGCATTACCAGCCACATGCAAGAGGGAAATAGAGGACTTGGATATGACAGAATCTCAGGAGCCAACTTCATAATAAGAGATTGCTATTACCTTTACACAATGTCGAGATTTATGTTGATAAATAACAATATAGGCAAAGTGGACAATTTTGAGTAGTGTGTAGTTAAGTTTAAGGCAATTGCAGCAAGCAGAAAGTGGTGGACACAGATCATAATCTGGAAATTTAGCAACAAACATATTCAAATGCTTATTCGATTCCACTGCATGTGATAGCCGTACAAACACTGACCTTTCTTGAAAGGATAGTACTAATCTCAAACTTCAATCTATCATCGTCAACCTCCTCGATGCGCTTTCTTTGGTATGCCATGTATGAATCCCTGTGAGTTGCATAAAGACAACCATCAACCATGGCAAACATTCAATGTCACCGGCCCAAATTATATAAATATACTTTTGACAGTGATTATCTCATCATGCTGCAAAGGTCACAAAAATACTCACCGAAGCTCCATTATAAGAGATAACAGTCGAGTTGGATCCTTGCTGTTCCAATCAGTCAACCCATTTTTACGAGATTTTTCGCCATCACCATGATATGGCAGAAAAGTTCCATCCTCGGGCCCAAATATTATATCCGGGGCCGCCAATGGATAAACGGCATTGTATATAACTTCCCCTAGATTTCATAACCCAAAAAATAGAACACCAAAATGAATTAAAAGTGTCTTGAACGAAGAAGAGACTGAACGCATAGTCTATACAAGGATACTGACATCTGATATAGTCGAGGCAAAATGGAATGACCAAAGTGAATCGATCAAGCAAGTTAGGGTTTTTGCTGCCTGACCACATTTGCTCCACCTGCAACACATTGTCTTTTGTCATTCCCAGTCACCTAGTTCTCTAATCCAACAATACATCAATTTCCTTTAATTTTCTTAAAGAATCAGAGAAAGATTAAGCTGGCATATGGACACCAAAACTTCCACATGCAAAAACATATTTATTAGCTGATGTGAACAACACAAACCTTGATAGAGAAAGGGCAGTTTCCCAGTAAATAATTAAGCTGGGCGGCTATCAGCGGCGGCACGGTGTCGATCGCCATGGTCGCTCTGCTTCTGTGTAGGAGTGAGAAACAGAAGTTGAACAA
Organism: Primulina huaijiensis; assembly: GCF_012295235.1. NCBI lineage: Eukaryota > Viridiplantae > Streptophyta > Magnoliopsida > Lamiales > Gesneriaceae > Primulina > Primulina huaijiensis. The sequence continues at coordinate 16,224,849 of NC_133321.1, forward strand.
ACCAAGCGGCGTCGTTTATCTCAGGATTCTTTCTTGTTCTTTTCCATATTTAAACTTAGACATTCTTTTGTTTTCAACATTACCGTAAAAAAAAATCATTTTTTCCTCCCAAAGTAAACTTAATTTTATGAAAATAGCAAAATTAATTTTATAGACAAAACAATAGTTTTATATATTTGTCAGGAAATATGTCTTATCATGTATCTATTTTTATAAGAAAAATCAAATCAAATCATATTTAAAATAAAAAATAATAATTTTAACATAAAATTTTATAGTTTTTCATTGATAGAGTAACATTAGATATTTATATCACAAAATTAATACGAGATAATTTCATTCGTCAGGATGAGATTTTTTGGTTTTACGAATATTTTTTATAAATAATATTAATTACAGAGTATTCAGCGGTTATTACATCCACATATATATATTAATAATAAATACAGGAACTTAAAATATATGAAATGTGATTCACCTCGTATAATATAAGTTTTGACATAAAATTTGAAAGTAAACTCTTAGCTCAAGTATTTATTTAGTATTGAGAATATCTGTACTTTGCTAAAAATTACATGTCCGAGAATTTACTTGTGTTCGCATTGATTTAAATACTTCGTAAAGACAGTTGGAAGAATTATAAGTATGCAATAGATATATATGATTTTAATTTTCTTTGATCTCTCAATATATATTAATACTGATTTAATCATTGATATAATATCAAATCTTCCTCAAATTATTCGATAAAAGATTTTATAATAGACATTTTCAGCAGGTATAACGATTCCTTGTCCAAGATATGTCAGAATACAGGATCAGAGGCATTTCAAAATCACCCTGCCTCTTGTAAGTGAAATATCCACATTAGAGTCACACAGTGAGCGTGTAAATATCTATATATATATATAGCAAGAAACCTTGAATTTTCTGCGAGGAAGAAATTTTCTCAGATCAAGAACCCGTTGAAGTAATACAGAATTCTCAGTCCAAACTCCAAGCCTGCAACCACCTCAAATAAGAGGAAAAAATGATCACAAAATTGTACTTTGATGTCATTTCTTCATTAGCAGAAAACAATGTTAAATCTTGGTACCTGGATTTTGCCATCCGAGGTTCCAGCAAATAGCTTTTGCCCTTCTGAATCCGTAGCGAGAGAAGTAATTCTTGCACTCCCTCCACATTTCGTTTTAATTTGCGTAATATTTGTCATTCTTTCTTTATGCCAAACTTCTATCACCCCACATTTTGTGGCAGCAAGTATGAAGTCATTATTTACAGCAATCTGATGAATTTCGAGGCCAGTCGACAATGACCCGATCACTGCCTTGTTGGACAGCGAAAACACCTTAGAATGCAAATGTCGTTAGAAAAAACAGTCAGTAAAACTGGATTGTCACCAAGTTTGGGGATTGAAAACAAGTTGAGATTCCAAAGAAGTTAATACCTTTCCTGCTGTACCATCAACAGAAGTTCCACCAGCAAATATGAGGCCACCGTGAATTTCAAGTGAGTGGATTGTTTGTTTGCCTAGTAACTTTTTGGCACCGGAGTAGAATGTTGATGATGTTTGTGTTCTTAAATCCACCTCCTGTTAACAAATTTCCATACTTTTAACGTGAAAATGACTCTTGGAAAACATGATCTTGAGTACTTGATTCTCTAAATGTGGATTATGAAGAAAATTAGGCAGACAAAGAACTTGGTCTTTATTGAATCAATCAAGAAATAAAAGAGAGGCCCTCTAAGTCAGGCAGAATCGTACATACATATGTTTCATTACACTTTGATGTTGAATGTGCTACCTGGATCGTGTAACCAGAGGAACCACAGTAGAGTTTATCGCCATAAAAGGCAAGGCACTTGATTTGTTTGTTTAAGTTAATGTGTCTTGGAACGCCCGACCAGTTATAAACCTAGACAAAGTTGATGCTTATAACATCGATAATTTTATAAAAGGTTAAGATAATAAGTGCAAGATTAGTACGCCAACCTTAACACCATGCCCTTGAGAAGCAAAGCAAGCATAACTAGCATTTGCTGTCAACAAAACCACATATTCTTTCACATCATGTACCTGAATACAGTAAATTTCATCCTGTTTGATCGACCAAACCTGAATATGATAAAGGAACACAAATTTCAGTAGATGCTAGAATTGGGAATTTTGGTTTCACATTTTTCTGATATAGTTTAGAGTCATAAATGAATATCTATAAGAAATGTGAAGCCTTACTCGAATAGTTTTGTCTAAAGATCCACTGTACAGCTTGTCGAGTGAAGGTGGGACATAAAGGCATGTAACAGCCTTCGAGTGTTCACGAACTTCTTGAATTAATCGAGGAGTCTTTCTTCCTGTGTCCCACACCTGAATGCAATGGGAAATGTTTATATTCTCTATATTTCTATTGACAAATTCAACAGGTTCAAAACAAATTTTTGAAAAAGGATATATTGTTGAAAAATAAAGCATATGTCGTTGAAATGTAAAGAATTGCAGTCTTATGCAATCTCCAACAACCAAGAATCTTGATAAGTAACATGGATAAACAACTATATATGTGTACTCAAGACGGCGACAAGTATACTGCAAAATGAACAGTGAATAATGGTTTTTTCCTTACTTTTATGGTTCCATCCGCATGGCTGCTTATCAATCGATTCTTAATATGAAGCATAGAGAAAATTTCGCCATTCATGGAAACGTCGAGCTCAGGGCCCTCAACACAAGACCATAGATCTGCCTGAAAATGATCAAGTATGTTTTAACTTTTAAAGATAAGCCTCAAGTCAAAGACTCCAACAAATTAAAGGATGTAAATACACAACTCACTGGATCAATTGATGACATGTTCATCAATGCTTTCATTATATCATGTGCCACCGTGCAAATTTTCTTGAGACGCCTTAAGATTTTCCACATAGTTTTGGCATATACCGCGACTTCATTCAGTCCAACTGTAAGCGTTTTTCACCAATTTAAGTTACAGATAATAAAATTCCTAATCATTTATCGATTTGATCAATCCATTTACCTGGCTCACTGATGAATCCTCTCACAGCAAGGGCGGCCAGTATTTTGTCCTCGTTGTTCTTTGACGATTGTAGCACGTTAATGAACTTGTCAAGCAATGATTTACGAGCTATATCCCTTATTCCACAATCAGGGAAACTATAAAGCATGTGCACAAGCCATGTGGCCACCACTAGACAAGATTTTGCTATATCAATGGAATTGCTCGTAAAACATTCATTCAGAGCTTTAAAAATAGCGCCTTTTTCATGATTAGAAAGTACGAACGCCATTCTTCTCTCCCAACTCCTTGCTGCTCTCTCTTCGTCATTCTATAATGGGTAATCAAGAATTAAAAAGGGAAAAAATGAAAAAAAATAACGAATAATCAAGAATTAACTTCAAAAGTAGGCCATGCAATACCATTGTTTCGCAAAATTCTGTTTCTTCGGTCTTCACTTCCTCCCCTCTTACCACAGAATTATATGGTTGGTCTAACCCTGCCATCTTTAGCAGCCAAGAATCCATAGATGGCTTCTTTGAAGCTCTTGAATGTCCCGAAAGAGATGATAGTGCACCAAGGGCCATGACTTGAGAAGATGGGAAAGCTTTTCTTTGAAGTGCCTCTAACAGTGCTGTCATGGCTTCTTCCCTATAGATGCTCATCTTCCGAGGAGCGTCCTATGAAGTAAATTTTTTTTTTATCAAAATTCCCGACATTCCTCGTATAAATTTCGCTAAATTAGATATCATGAATAAAAACCGACCAAAAGGTCAAGCTGAAGAAGAAGAGTAGCAATGGCAGGCTTTTGCTCCATTGGAGACATTTGCAAATAGACCAAGATGGTGTGCATTGTACTAAATGTTCCCTCTTCTTTAATCATTTGCAAAATCTTGTTGCTTAGTGTTCTCCTGTATCACAAAAAAATGAGGGAATAATTTTAGAGATGATGAAAAGGGAAAGACCGAGGAATTAATTTCGAGATGGAAATGTTTGAGATTGAAGGAATGGTGTCATACCGGTTCAGCTGAACTAATTCACAGAGAAACTCTACACATAATCCTCTCACACTATCATTTCCACCATGAAATAACTCGAGAACTAGAGATAATTCAATTCCATTAGCTACCATATTCCTGCAGGTCATATCAATTCTAATGCAACTCAACAGTATAGATACAACGGCTTGTCTTTCATCAACCCTATTCAGGGAATTCAGCAGAGCTGGGATTCCATTCTCGGAGATAACATCCACTGCGTTACGTGACATGTCGCTCTCATCTCCTCCCACAACAATTTGCTCCAGCAATGCTATAGCAGCATCTTTGGGTGCTATAGCAAATTTAAGATCAGTTGAATCTTCGTTTTTGTTCGAAATTATATGTACAAGTGTGGGTGTTAGATTGTACGAAGAAAGATGAGAGAACGACGGCCCGAGCATATACATAATAGTAGCAGATTCGGCAAGACCTTTTTTCAATAAATCAGCCAGATAGTAGAAATCTGTGTCAATGCTTGTCAGAAGTTCACCGACACTCTCATCCGCTTGAATAAGCTTCGAAAGTACGTAAATTGTTGTTCTGAGAACATCATTGTTCAATGATGCCGACAGTATTTCCATAAATCCATTTACTATAGTAGGTGAAGATAAATACGAATTAATAGCCGAATCCACGTTCAAGTCCCCCCAGATGCTGGCTATCATCAAGACAGCAGCTTCACATTCCTGCAAGTCCTCAGAATTACAAAGACACAGAATGTAAGGTTTCAATGCATTGATCGTCATTTCAACAGATGCTTGAGATATCACACTGGTCGGAGATGTGGAAAGTTCGGTTCGTGTGAATCTTTGAGGTTTATGTTCTGTTTCATTATTGATGCTCCGGTCACGTGGAAGATTGGACGTGTAAGATAGAATGGATTCTGATTCCATGTTGCTCAAAAAGTTTCGTGGTGTTTCAGAGCATGAAAATTCCTGAGCAAGGTCAGGATGTTGTTCTTTCCAAGAGGTTATCAGCCTCTTGAGAACATAATTCGTCTTAGGGAGTGAAACGGCAGAGAAAGGCTGTCTAGTAATGGGGCAAGTTGTGTTTCCTCTATTCATCCATTCTTGGATGGCTTTCCTTTCATATGTTTGTCCCGTTTCAAGGGTGACAGGATCATTGAAGATTTGACCAGTGATTGGGCAGACAAAATCTTTTGGGGGCCTCGACTGAGGAGTCACTATCTCGGATCGTGGAGAAGGTGCAACTCTCTGGCTTCCTTCATCACCTTGATTTAGAGAATTCCCATGAACACTGGACATTCATAATAAATAGATATTAGAAAAGTGAATGTTCCTTGAGAAATAAGATAACTGGAGGAGTTACTAACAGCTAAAAACACACCTCTCTGAAAATACTTGTCTTACACTTCGAGTATGACTGGTACTTCTATTCGAGGACTTTGCATGTCCCTGGTTATCTAACCATATTTAGTGTAAACCCAAAAATCCAAATGACAAATGAATAAGTATAATTAGTTTTAAGTGACCGAAACATACTGCCATTTCTCCATTGGAGTCTCGTGAACTAATGCTTGAATTATCACAGAATGACAGTGGAGAACCAGGTCGAGAAGTTGAAACTGAGGAATCCATTGCACGAGTGGAGAGGAGTCGCAGCATGGTTGTTTGGATCTTTCTAGAACTTGTATCCTCTTTTGGAGATGAAATATTTGATGGAGGAGTTTTAGGTGAATCTGTTGGAGAGCTATTTCGAGGAGATTGTCCCCAACTTTTCGGTTTAACTAGTTGTCTTCCGGATATAGTTTCTTCATCTTTCCTTAGTCTGATGCTGCTATTAGAGACAATTGATCTTGTGTCATCGACATTTGGTACACCAAATCCCTTGCCAACATTATCATGTGCTCCATCTTGAGTTCCTGCAACTACTTTAAGATCGTCACAAAAATCTTCAGGCTCGTCGGGGATTTCCTCCTGAAAAATGAATGAGTAAAAAATCATGTAGAAGAACTGTTGAATTACTATTGCAACACAGTGGAAGAATATTACGAAAAAACTAAACACTTCTTAATCTTACCCGAGTAGCCCAAGCAGTGAAGTTCTCCTGATTCTCCGAAGGGGTTGTAGTTATATTCAATCTGATTAAAACCAAAACTCATATACTTCTGGGCCAACTTCAACATAATGTCAAACTGTAAACAACATATCTACTTATAAAGTATAAATAACTAAATTCCTACCTGGAAGCTTTCCTTGAATCATCTCGAGGTCTCGTAACTGGAGAAAATCCAGCACTCTTAGGCAGAATCGGACCAAATTTTACGTAATCAGGAATCGACCGGCTGCTGGTCTCGTGTAGGGGAGTCATTGGCGGCTCAGCAATGGGAAACATAGGAATCACCTTCCTGCTAGTAGCAGGATCATAGTTCATGCAATCCTTATAGTACTTGGCGTAAAGCTTTGTATTCTCATCCAAAGACTGCCCATAAAGCTGCTCTAACCGCTGAATTCTCTCGGCTTGCTCAGGCCTCACGGACAAGATTAAAGATTCATAATACTGATCAAAATCCACAGAAAACGACAAGTCGGATGTGTCCGGAATCACATCCATCACTATCCGACTCCTCTCCTCGAAGTACCACCCAATAATCGAGTTCATCTGAGGAAGGAATAGAGATTTCCAGAGCTCGGGAGCAAAATCAATCCGCGAGAAAAAAGGGTCTATTATAAACATCTCTATAATATGAAGAACCGAATTGTTTAAATTATTCCTCAACTTCCACAAGAATGCGAGATTCAAATGAGCCCAAGCTGAGAGGTAAAAGTTTGGGACTCCTGCTGTTTTCTGACTTGAATTTAACATAGCACACACTTGTAACATCTTTTCTGCATAGTCTAAACGAGCCATCTTAGTTTCTGTATTAGATGTGTTGATTGCTTCCTCGAGAGCATCAATCCCCCAATCAAGATTTGCCAAAACTGCTTGATCTGAGTACCTTACTTCTCTATCTTTGTCGGTGTCTCCCTCCTCAGCCGCTAATCTCTCAGCACATTGTTCTTTGTGCTGAGTTCTTCGATCTTTATCTATTAATCTATCTTGAATGAAACTACCCACGGTGGTGATCAGTGTTCTAACTATATCCTTTTGGTCCATTTCAAACCTATAATTCCCAGACATTATTGGAGCAATTTATTCTTTTGAATCAGTCGCGGATCACAAATTCATCCCTGAAATTCTTATCCACCTGTTACATCATCATACATGTTCAGTACGTCAGGAACACCGACCCAATATTACTATTCCACTCACATCGGTTCTGAACACTGAAAAACAAACACGGAATGATCATCACTTATTTCCTCAAAAACTGAGTAGTTACGAATTAGACTTTAAACCTCCATTATTGATCTAAATTTTTGCAATATTCAATCATCACAAATGCATACAATGGAGCTCTCAATTTGATTAAAATAATAATAAAAAAAAGATCAATTTTATATCATTGAAAATAATGCAGTTTGATACCGATGTCAAATTTCTGGACCACCCTTAACACCTCTAGCAACAAGAATAACAGCATGTGAAATCGCACATCATTCATATGCACAAATCGCAGAATCGATAGTTTTTGACATAATCAGCAAACAAAAGCAGAGAAGAATTCAAAAGTATGTACTCCGTAAACAAGCAAGAAAACACGAGTTGATCACATATTTGAACAGAAAACAGTACCTAACACATTCCCCTCAAAGATTATGCAGAAAACTGTGTTCTTTATTTGTATAAAAATCAGATACAGAGACAAAGATCAACACTTTTTAATGAAGAAAACGAAACTCGTCGCCCACGAAAGTTCAAAATCCCAGAGAACTGCCCGAGGCAAGGAGAAAGTACTCGTTGAACAAGTAAACCAAGAAAATACATAAACAAACAACAAACGATCGATGAATAATGACAAAATAAAATGAAACAAGAATCAAATGGTTTCTACAAAATGGGTGGACTCGAAAATGGAGGCCGGCATTTTCCCAGCCGGCTTTTCGAGTATCATCATCAAATAGAACGCGCGGATTGTGTCATTCAAGCTGGATTAATTTATTTCCTGAGCTTGACTTATATGGGATTCTGTATATAAGAAAAATGATCAAATGACAAATGACAGAGACACATTTGTCTTTGGCTGTGTTTTTATTGGATTTGTCACATCAAATTGAAAAAGATATTGGGAAAATTTACGTAAACCATGTTGACAATATGTATGCGCTAGAAAATTCAAAAGTCATTCTCCGATTTTAGCTCTAATGTATTTTTTTTAGGGAATTTTAGCTCTAATTCTACCATCATTATTTTTGTAGTTTATTTTTAAAAAATTGGGGAGACAGGCTTTTTACAATCATGTCTTTAAACCATGAGTTCGTTTCAAGTTTTAGATATTGATGTGACCGAATAAAAATGGGTGCAAGATGTATGGGCAATTTCACCTAGTCGGGTTATGCAATTGATGAGGGATGAGAGCACAGCTAGATGTGTCCAAACCAGATATTTTTCTCCCGAGAAAAGCTGGTGCTGACCTGCAAACACGAAGCTAACCACGTGAATGGACGTCGAAATGATATCCGGCGTGACCACTCCGAAACTAAAGTCAACAGGTGATCGAAAAGAACTAATGTAGCAAAGAGAATGGTGTATAAGTGATGTCTATGCTAGAGGATAAATGATATGAGCAAGATATATGTCAATGAATGCGTTAATGTTTAAACAAACCTGATATTTATAGAAAGAAAGTCAATGATCACCTTGTTTCAGTGCCCACTTACTAATTATGATAAGATGGTTGCTCATATCCTGCTTTTCTGCCACTCCAAATTGTCGTTTTCGTCTTATCAAATCCATGCAATTTTGTCAGTAATGATTACCAAGATAAGATATCTTATACTTGTGCATTCGAGTTGTTAGGAATTATATTGTTCGACAGATACCAGAATAATAAAAATATCAGACTAGGATGTAAAATCGCGAATTTGTGTTTTATCAGAATTAGGTGTTGTGCCAGATGTTACAACATCTCGGACAACATCTTCATGCAGCGGAAACTTTTTATAACACAAATTGACTTGAAATAAATCGATGGACAAAATTAAATATGCACAAGTATAAATACTTTTGCGGTGCCTTATGTCAAAAATTAATCACTAGAAAACCAAATCGTTTACACAAAAACCTATCACTAATGATCTCCACAAAAAATCAATTTCCTCAATACTTTGAGAAAACAAATGCTTTCTAAAATAACCAACAATAATAAAACGTAAACAAGAAAGCAAAAACGTAAGCCCAAAAGCAAAATCAACGAAACACGATCTTCAGACAACTTCGTTACGGATGTTGTCTGAAGATGTTGGCAACATTCAAGGCAACACGCGGTATATGCACTATTCACAACAGCACGTCCCTTGAAGAAATATTTCTCTGAAATCTATTACGTGCACAAGTGCGTGTATATTTGATCGAGAGAATTGAACACCACGAAAATCTCTCCAATAAAAACTCTACCCCACGAAAAACACTCCACGTAATTCCACGAAAAATTCCTTCACAAAAAAACTATCCCACGAAAATCAACTCACGAAAATCTCCACGAAAAATAACTCTCTACGAAAACTCTTCCACGAAAACTCCCAAGCACACGCAACAATGTCCTTGTTTCTCTTATTTATAGACTTCATCTCTCCTAAAGTTTATCTCCACAAGGAAACCTACAAGATATGGTAAACAGGAATTCTATCAAGAATAAGATATCATATCATACAAATTATTATCATAAATACCATATCTAGAAAATATTTATAATATCTAGAAAGGTAAAACCCAATATTCCACATAATCTCATCAATAGAAAATTAAATTTAAGGAAGAAATTATATCACAATAAAATCTTAACATAATTATCTAGAAAGGCAAAACCATAATTAAATATTAGATATCATATCAACAAGGAAGAATAATATTAGGGAAATTCTTTAAGATAAGAAATCATATCGATTAAATAAAGAAAATATATTTCCCTTCGCGAGTGATGTGCTATTATCGAGATAACTCGAGTAGAAAGTCATCACCCGAGAACTCGTCTGGAAGCTCGGGCTTCTGGTAACCCAAGAGGATGATGTCTTGGACATTCATTTGTTTGGAAGAGTGTGTTATCTATGGGAGATGAAGTAGGCTCGAGGAAGTTAAATGAATTAACTGTTGAAGAAGGCATTCGTGAAGAAAATCATTAATGATCACCAATTGGATTATCCGAGTGAAATGATGCATGTTCCGACTTCTGAGGTTGAAAGCCTAGAAAAAATAGTGGTCAGCGTAGATAAAAATCTTGTTCAGGATGACATAGTACTTCTGGAATACTCATAGCGTAAAAAATGCTCCGTAATTTTTTTGTTTTAGGTTGAGAAACATAGCCAGATTTAAATTTTTAAGGAAAGAAACAAATTATACATAATCATATATTAATAAATTATTCTATTTATGTCTGTTATTTTTTTTTAGAAAAAATATTAATTTATGATATTGACGTGAACTATATATTTATATAAAGATCTTGAAAATTATCATTTTATCAAAATTATTTATTTAGTAAATAAATATAAGTCGATATACAAAAAAAATATTTTAAAATTTTATTAATTTATAGATTTTTTTCTTTTGATTATCTACTAAGAAGAACTCGATCCTACGACTCGAGAAGAGGATAAGGGAGGTTGAGACCACCTGAGCTATCTCCGATGTATCGTTAATTTATAGAATTAAATCACACACAAAAGTAAAAAGATTCCAAGAATCGGAGAACATAGACCAATCCACTGTTGTCTGAGTCTAATGCGATGTGTTCTCTTTTAGTTGCTCCACTTCATACAATGATACGGCTAGATTGCATCAATGATTGGACATGCTACAGTTGAAAGACACGTGTCCCTATCTGAAATATTTGTCGGATAAAATTTTTTTAAAAACAGTTAAATCTTAATATTTACTTTACGTAAATTACAACTTACCCCGTAGACAATCTATCCACATCTCATTGGTACAAGATTCAAACTCATCGTAATATATATCAAGGTTCTAAAAAACGTGATGCGTCCCGAAGCGCGGATGTCGAGCTCCAAGTTTTTCAAGCTTAAGCGAGATTATCACGGGCTTAAGCGTGAAAAAGTTTTTTTTATCTTTAGTGTAATTGTAATTATCTCAATCTCAAACCAATAAATAGATAAAATAATACATAAATATGATAAATTTAAGTCGGATGCATTAATTCTCATATTTATAAAAAACATAAAAATCTCAAATTTACAATCTTTATTTGTTTTTGCAACTACACCACATTAAAAAATCCTAAATATTTGTCAAATCATTATCAGACACGCTTAATCATAATTAAAATTTAAAAATAAACATCTAAATTATAAACTTAATTTATAATTTTAAAATAAAAAGACATACCTTCAAAATAAAAAAATTTAAAAATAAACATATGCGATTAATTGTGCTTAAGTACGTTTAATTAAACGTTTTAATTACGCTTAATTCGGTCAAACTATAGTTTGATCGCTTTTTTCCGTTTTTCTCCGAAGCGGGGCGTTTTTGTCGAGCTTCAAGCTTAAGCGGGCTTTTTAGAACACTGATATATATTCCTCGTGTAATTGTCAACATGTTTTTTAATCCTAAAAATAAATGAGTGAGTTGAAACCCAAGAAATTTAGTTAATTAATTATTCTCGTAAGATAAAATAGATGTCGAAATATATAGACATAATAGACATATGAGTGTATATTATTCCCATGTCATTCAAAATATTTGATTCAGAAAATCACTTAATGAAACCAGTAATTATAGCAGTTGGATTTATCATGGGATGGAGATCATCGAGTTTGCACGAGTTCTTATTAGTGACAGTACCTTTGTTATTTTTTGTGTTAGCATGATCAAGTGATTTGGAATATGATATAATTTAAAGTATTTTAGACATATAATAGATATTGTCATAAATTTTAATTAAATAATGCATATTAGGTCAATTTGCCCACCACGCATATCCTTTATTATAAAACTGGATTGCCGTCAAGGGCACGGCGCAACAACCGTGGATTCAATGCATATGTCCCATTGGGTAAAGTTTTTAGAGGACTTTTGAATAAATTATTAATATTAGGAGCGTTTGTCATCGCTAAAAATAAATTGTTTTTTGGTTTTTGGTATAAAAAAATATTTTTTAAAAAAAAATTATATTTTGTGTTAATTTATGCTTAATTTAATTGAAATCATATGGTGATGTTGCAAATGTTTAAAAAAAGTTGTTACGATTTTTTAAAAGATCGTAATCATTTTTTAAGCATTTGCAAATACTAGCAAAAAACGGTGGACTATTGATCCAGCTATTACAAAAGAGATTATAGTAAAATTTTGATATTTTAATCACTTATTTATCTAGCACTACATACTTCTGATTTTTAGGTTTTCAATTTTGTTTTCAAACACTACTCACTTTTATTTTTTCTCCAGCTGGATCTTTTTTTTTTTTTTAAAGTAAATCGGCTTCATCACGTTTTATCACAGGTACGGTTATAAAAACATCGATGAAAAATATGTTATTTACAAACATATTAGCTGAATTAAAATATCAAATTAGTTACATTCTTTAACGGAAAAAAATATAGGAAGAAAAAAAAGAGGCATAAATATAGTATACATTTTAAAAAGATTAATTTATTTTAAAAGTAAATGAACGGGAAGTTTGAGATATGATTATGACATTGACGTGAAAAACGTAGGAAAGATGCTTACAATATTGCTGTGAAAAAAAAAGAAGAAGAAAGATTTGGGAAAAACTAACAACTCTATTAAATTTTATCCAACCGATGTAAGATAGTTAACAACTCTATTTTCAACCATATTATTTGAAGAGAAATAAAAGTATATGTGAGATGATATTTGTAAATTGAAATTTGCTCATATCAGCATAACAAACAGTTATTGTCTTTTTCTCGATTATAATTATAATAAAATAGAAAGAGATTTATTTATTCATTTACAAATTGAACTTTTTCGTATGAGAGACAGTGGAATAGCTTTTAAAATATATATATATATATCCAAAATATCACAATATTTTAATGAAATTTTATGTTGCATTTGAATTAATGGATTTCAAATCCATAAATTTAAAATGTATTTTTATTTTTTAGAGAAGTAAGAACATAAATTTCAAATTAATTTATCATATGTTTATATAATATTTCAAGTGATATTTCATGGGCCCTACTAGGTCCAGATCACATGTGGGGCCCCTAGTCCATCTCCAACCAAGATGGAAAGCCCATCAAGGGCCCATGTATTCTCCTATAAATACCAGGTTTGAGTGTTCAGTTAGAGGATTCACTATATTATTTTTCAGTAGCACCCTTAGCTGCTCCCCTTATATCCTCAGTCTCTGACTTAAGCGTCGGAGGAACTACGCCGGGACACTCTCCCGGCCTCCTTCTAACGATCTTATTTGTGATTTCAGGCTCAGGACAATTTTGAAACCTACTTCTGGACTAGTGACACTTGCTGGAATCGGACTTTAAATTTCCGGTGAATATCATCAAGTTTAAACAATAATAATATCATTTATTTTAGTTTATTTATTAATATGTAAATAAGTAATAGTAAATTTAATATATATGATATGTTGTTTCATTATTAAAAAAAATATTATATTCAAAACTATTTATTTTTTCCAGTTGCTACCTTTGGTTATTCATTATTTTTAGATTGGGACCACAAAATTAAATGTTAGATGACAAGTTGCATCTTGATTCTCTGGTATCTGTACAGAAAATCAAGTTGCACATGGAAAATAAACAAACAAATTTCATGTGCATTGATACTTGAATCTCACTCTCAATCATCGGGAAATACAACAACAAACTTATCGTATTTCTCAACATCACTATCAATTGAATGTATAATATA
>NC_133321.1:16240070-16267627 GCF_012295235.1 Primulina huaijiensis
ATTGAAATTCCTTTGTTTTACTTTAATACGTTCAATCATACATATTATAATGTATAAAATAAATTTTTTAAATAAGCTTTGATATTTACTGAAAATTTAATGTCCGATTCCAACAAGTGACATTAGTCCAGACGCAGACTTCGAATTTACCCTGAACCTGAAATCACGAAGAAAACCGTTAGAAGGGATCGGGAGGGTGTCCCGACGTAACCCCTCTGACGCTGAATTCATAGACTGAAGATATAAGAAGAGAGCAACTAAAAGCGTTCTTGAAAAATAATATATTGAAAATCCACTATTTTTAGTGAGAATCAAGCTTTAAAAAAGATAGATTTTAAATAAACCTTTTTTTTAAAAGAAAGAGACGGATTCTAAAATAATTTAGCGAGAGAACCACGAAGTAAAAGCCAGATGAACAAGTTGTCAGGTTGCTTAAATTACCAAGTCATTTGAGAACTCAAATCATCGTCGTCTGTCTATGATTTGGGGTGATCGGATCTGACTTTAGGATAATCCTAAAGACAACATTGATTTTCCCTCCCCAAGTTATGGCAGTTCTTTTTTTTTTTTTTTTTTATATTTTTAGTCATGCATGTTTCGTCGAATAGTTACCTAATTATAATTTTTTATATAAAATATAATCATTTTCGTCAAAATCATGTAAATGAATTAATAGCATTTTTTTAAAAATTTATAATTACATTGGCAACACACGTGTATATTAAACACTCACTCACAAAAAGTTTAACAATAAAATTGATAATTTAATTAAATTATTTTGAAAAGAAAAACTAAAATTATAACATATTTATAGAACTACGTTACATACATATTTAAAAAATGTCACACAAATATATAAAAGATATTTTGTGTATATTTTATAAATATGGTAAATATAAACTCAATGTAATCGTCATTGCAGTACAAAAGTCAATAAACCACATCAGTAAACACTGGATAATTCTATGTTAATAAAAAAAGAAAACATACCCCACATGCCATGTCGGGTCCCGATGGAATAGTCTTTCGGAGGAGAGCTTAAAATTTCAAGATACTAGCTAGTGGTTGAAATGTTGATGAAACATGATAATTATAGGCTATCAAATTAATTAAAACATAATTTTATAAAATAAAAAAGAGATAATTTTTTAAATCTGTGATAGGTATTTCAAAAATTAAATCGTAGCATCGAAATTATTTTTAATTACTTTCACAAATTATAAAAATATAGAGATATTCAATCAAAACTTTTATATAGTCCGTAGAAACTAATGATATTTAAGATAAAGTTATGAAGAATTTTATAAGTTTAGTGATATCAAACATTGAATTTTTAAAAACTTACAAAAATTTATATATATTCAAAATGTCAATAGATTGTTAATAACTCGATGAAATGCATTGATATACATTAAAACTTAAATTATAACTGACTTTGATCTAACCTAAAAATTTGAATGAATGTTTAAAATTTATAACTAATATATTTATATCTCTCTTTCTCACTTCTCCTCTCCTAATCTATCCCCCGTTCTCTCTTGTCTTCAAAATGTATCTTTATATATCACTAATTAATTATCTGGCTTCATCTTTATATATTTTTCGTTTTGTTTTCTGATTCAGATACAATAAAAATTTTCAATTCACTTATTTTTACAATATTTTGAAATTAAAATAAAAATTACTAATGTTTTAGAAATTTTTTTGAATTTTGAAATCGATTTTGTGAATCCGAGTCGAACTCGAAACATGTAGAAAGTAAAAATAAATTTCCCGGTCTTTTCGTACCGGCAAAGTTGCCAATAATGGAGGTCGATCCGATGGTTTCGCAATCAGACTCTAATCATCATATCTTCAATAAAAGCATTTTAAATAATAAAAATAAATAGTTATTATTATTATTATTGACTCAGCAAATTTTTTTGCATTTTATCCATACAATGTGCATCCACCATGTTCAAGTGGATAAGCTTTCTTCTCTCACACGCATCATTACCGGTTCGTCAGTGGCCCCCACATCACATTATTCCTCTATAAATAAATTTCCTTCATATTCGATCCCATCCATCCTGTAATCTTATGGCTTGCACATCGCCGTCTCTCTCAATCGGCCGCAGATTCTCCTCCTCTCCGGCTTCGACTTCTCCGGATCAGCTCAGTTTCCGCCGCCCGATCCAAATCTCCGCTCGTTACGCCACCTCAGAAAGGACGTGGGCATCCACTGAATCAGCTCTGCAGACGGCGTCGTTTTACGATGTCCTCGGGATCCAAGCCTGCGCATCGGGTCAGGAGATCAAGTCCGCCTTTAGGAAATTGGCGAGGGTCTTGCATCCCGACGTCTCTCCCAGCTATGGAGAAGATGCGAAGTCTGCTTCTGACGAATTTATGAGAGTGCACGCGGCTTATGCGACTCTCTTGGATCCGGAGAAGCGCGCGTTGTACGACATCACGCTCTCTCGGCGTCGGAGGAGGGAGGCGCAGCTGGCGGCGGGTGCTTCTCCGGTGATGAGCCGGAGGAGGCGGAACTGGGAGACTGATCAGTGTTGGTAGAGTAAGATACATATTCTAGCCATAGCCCTTTTCTAGGTAGTCGGCCTCACGCGTATTTTTTTTTTAATTTTGGTCAAATTTTATTTTAAGAAAATCATTTTCTCAAAAATATAATTGATCAAGATTATTTTACAAATATAACCTGCAGCAGGCTTGTGTACATATCTTTCATTCCAAAAGCAAAAAAGAAAAAGAAAAAAAGAGTTGTAGCAGTTAATTTTGCGAGATGAGTAATGTTATGTATAGTATCTGGGACGACAAAAGGAATGGATAAGCCTCTAAATCAGACTTTCTGTATAAAAAAAAATTATGTTTTTGTGATTTATATAACAGTAACTAATTATTGAATTTCATTTAATATTAATTTCATTATTTTGACAATTAAATTTTTTTATCTTATTGGAATTATATTATCCAAAAACCAGCATAATCGTGGTAGCATCGTCCTACGGTGGAACAAAGGTTCCCTCTGTTGTTCTGGGTGCTGATGTTTTATTTGTTTACTTTTTGGATCTAAATTAAACCAAATCAAATTAAATATGAAGAGAATTTGAAAGTTTGAACTAGAGTAGAAGCTCGAATAAACTAAACTTTCGGATTAAATTAAAAACTCGATTTCAAGTTTCACTCAAAAGATAGTGCATCTATCGAGAGTCTGAGACTGTTATTCAATAATAATTACTTGAAATTTTTGGTATATATTTATTTAATATAAATAATATAATATTATATTTATAAAATATTAAAATTCGACAATGACTTGTGAATTATCAAAAAAAATATTTTGAGTTCAAATTTGATTGATAAAAAAATTAAAAAATGTTTATTTTATTTTGAATACAAATAGAATATTTTTTTTGAATGGACTTTAGACAGTTGATGTAAACTCTCAATTCAAATTAGTTCTAAGCCGGACCAATTCCCCTATTTTTTTACGGGAACTTGTGCCAGTGAGTCATCGTCATTTTAGTTTTTTTATATTTGAGTCGCGAGTTCAATAATTAAAATTATTACAAACTGTTTGTTTCAAAATTATAGAGCCCCTGTTTGGGGAAAAAAGTAATTGGGCCCATCAATAAAAGCCCATGAATAAATTGGGGGTTCCACCTCACAAATTTTGAAGACCGAGCTCGTAGAGATCTGCCCAGAATGGCTCACGTATTGAGGCCGCCCCTGTTTGGGAAAAAGAAAAAGTAATTGGGTCCATAAATAAAAGCCCATGAATAAATTGGGTGTTACAGCACAAAAATTTTGAAGACCGAGCCCGTAGAGATCTGCCCAAAATGGCTCACGTATTGAGGCCGCTGATGCAATTGCCGCGGTGGCGCCACCTTCCATCGCCAATCTATCATCTTTTCAGCGGACCTTAACATTCAACCCACGGCTCCGGTAGTCCTCCGTTCTTCGTATTATTCTCCATCTCTTGCCGTGCAGTCCACTTCCGTTCCCGCGCAGTTAAATTGCGTGACGTTCCTTTGCCCTACGACGCGGACGACAGCGACGATGTGTCGTCTTCGGATAGCGGTGAAACATCTAAGAGCCGCAACGACAGAAAGCGCGAGGCTCGACGTGCCGTACGCTGGGGTATGGAGCTAGCCAGCTTCTCTCCACCTCAAATTAAGCGCATTCTTAGGTGAAATATTGTACAAAACTGCATTTCCTTAACTTTGTTTGCCAAGTACGGGTAAATGTTGTAACATCAGGCATTTGATGCATCTATATGTATCTATTAGTGCAGAGTGGCTGCTCTGGAGCAAGAGGTGTATGATGCGCTTATGCTAGTTAAGGTATTTGTTTTATATTTTGTGTTGTTGCCGATCAAGTACCACTTTAGAATTATAGTCATTTATCCTACATGACAATGATGTGTGTACTGCCACGTAAGTGTTCAAATAAAAATAAAATAACTAAAATTGATACGTTAAAACTGAAATTTGATAACATAGATGTGACGAAAATGTAATTTTCCTTTTTAAAAATCAACATAATTGATAATATGGCTAAAAAAGATTTATAGTATGTGAGAATTGAGATCGTGTAGTGCATTTCCTACTTGATTTACTCTGTAAATATATCAACAACTTTGTTTAGGAAGACTGCTACGAGAAGTGGGGCCTGAAATTGAATTAATGGATGGATTAATTCAGGCCACGAAAGATGGAGACCAGAGTAGGTTTCAAGATTTCTTAGGCACAGAAAGCTTGGATATCAATGATGAAGAAGAGGAAGACGAGGAAGTTGAAGAGGGGGGTGAAGAAGTAAGCAAAAATGATCCGTTTATTTATAGCCTTGGAAAGGGGTAATTTGCACTTTTTTGGGGTTGGAAACTTCCTCTGCAAATATCACTTCATTTATTCTCATCGGTTGTGTATATGTAGTAACAAAAGTATGATTACCTCTTAGTTTGAAAAAAAATCCAGTGTCTTTCTGAGATAATTTTGGTTGGAATTTATGTTGTTTATTGCTTTGTTCTCACTTCTTGTTTACAGATTCGATTTTCATTGTTTTTTGTTCTGATTCAGTTAGATATGATGGGACTTTGTAATTATCATGTTTACATACGTTTTTTTTCTTGTCTAACAAGGTTCTGATGAATCAAATATTTTATTTTACCTCTGGGCTCCTTTGCAGGATTCGATTAACGTTGCTGTAGCCGACAGATGGTATGACGGTTTGATCAACGAGGACATTTGCGTTACTAATGAAATTTATTCACTTCGTGAAATAGAGTTTGATCGACAGGTTAGTTTCTGGGAGATTTTAATTAGGATTGTTGAGTAATAAGAACTCAAACACATCGTCATTGTTTTATGTATATTGATGTATCTTGTTCTTCATCATTGAATTCTTTCTGATATAAAGATATTATGAACGAACGTGTTATATACTGTTCCTTTAGAATCATAGTCTGCAATAAACTTCAACGCCATTTATCCCATTGCGGCTAAAACAAACTTCACAATGAGAAAGTCCTAAAATTTGTGCACACCAATGGCTAATGGCGCCATAAAGAGAAATCTGGGAATAGGACGTTTTCTTATTGCAGCTCACCGTTCTTGCCAGAGTATTTGTAGTAAAAAGGTCATGATTTACCAAAATGCTGACGTTCTTTAAATTTTTCTTTGGTATATGGAAGCACATAAATTTCCTTATTGTATAAGATTATGTACGTTGCTCTTAGCTGTATCCTGCTCATAGGTTCTTTTATTCCTGTTTTATGTTATAGGAACTCCGACAACTGGTTAGGAAGGTTCATGCTACACCAGAGCCTCAGGCCACCTCAGAGGAACATGGAAAACCTGATGCTGCGTCAGTGAAAGCTAGAAGATCACTCGCTTGTTTTCTCCGAGGTCTTGTGAAGCAGCTTCCATCCAACTAGTGTGCAAAGTTCTGCCTGTATGATTAATGGTTGTTCAGAAACTTATGTCCAAGTCAGATTTTAGGATTACATCTCATTTCTTCTCCATTGATGTCCCTCAATCTCACTCACCATGAGAAAAGATATCGCTTCACTATGATTTTTTTCACATCCTTTGTTCGCTTGTGGAAGTTAAGATCCTATTATCCAAAATTTACTTGAAGTGCTTAATAAAAATTTTATTTTTAAAATTAAATTTAGCCTCTGTTACTTTTCGTCGAATCGGGTCATCGTATTTTGATTATTGTCCCACTTTGTCTTGAAAGTATCTCAAATAACTCTAAATGTCAAGCACCATATCTCTCTAGTAGCTCAATTTATATGAGTGAAAGGTGTTTGAATTTTGGGTCTCATAAAAAAAATTGTTTGGGTCAAGCCCCTGAGAATGAGTTCCGAATCTTATTAGTCTACTGTATGGAATGGATCGAGATTGATGACTCGCTTGTAAATAAATAGAACTCTTATTTAAAGTTGGATTAAATGAATTTCAAATTATATTTTTTTGATATATTTGAAATCTAATATAATTACTAATGAAATAACCTGTAAGCCGTTTCGATTTGTTTATTACCATAGTAAACTTCATATTTGGGATTGGTTTTAAATTGGAATTTGAATATTTCTTCGGTAATAAAATGAGTAAATTTCGAATAAAATCTTGTTGGTGCCTAATAGCAATCATGGTTTGTCAGCTAGTTTTGGAGGCGTTCATATTTTGGATTTGTTGTGCTATTTACGATGGAGAGCCATTAAACTTTGTTTCAGTAAACGGAAACTGTTTTTTTTTTTTTTTTGGGAAAAATATGTTATATTAAATTGTAAGTGAGTTAATTAATATTGCACAGGGAGCTTAAATTTTTGTCGGAAAGTAGGTTATTAAGCCACTTCTGATCAGGAATTTATTTGGCCAAACTTTGACTTTACACTGTTAGGT
This sequence comes from Primulina huaijiensis, assembly GCF_012295235.1. NCBI lineage: Eukaryota > Viridiplantae > Streptophyta > Magnoliopsida > Lamiales > Gesneriaceae > Primulina > Primulina huaijiensis. The sequence continues at coordinate 16,246,973 of NC_133321.1, forward strand.
TCATTTGTTTCGTGTAAATAATTTGAGTGATGATGATGGAAGAACATAAATTACACTTTATTGAGAGTTTGATTTGCGCGATTATATGTTTTTAGTTAGAGACATCATTTCTAATTGAAAATATTATCCAAGCTTTCTGTTATATGGTGATGATGCTATTAAAGGTGATAGTTGTTTAGGTTATGATGATTTACTGTATAAGATTTAGTTGTGAAGGTGAATGGTTCTTTTGACTTACATCATATATTACTGGTGAAATGCTAAAGAAGAGATAAATATATTGTCAAAGTACGATGAATATGTCGGTTGTAAACTATATTTTATGAAACCCGTCATTTGGTCATTGTTACAAAAAAATTGGCAGAATTTCTCTTGAAATGTCGTATTCCGTAAACTCAGTCACATTACAGAGAAGGATACAACAAATATCAAGGTCATCGCCGAATAAAAGCATGCATTTCAGCTGCTTACATCCATCACAAGTCAAGTGAATTACTCACACTGGAGATGATTGTGAAAGAAAAAAATATGGCCAACATGCGGTGATTTGATCAACAATTTTTAGAATAAACAAGATAGATCTATCATTTACATCTCATTATCAAAATATGCATGAAGCTCTAAAAATTCTAAGTGCGTATGTTTAATGTTTCCAAGTCAGTTGTATTCTTTTGGATGTTCTCTTTTTGATTCATCAATTTGCCACCACGAGCTTGAACCTCATGAACGATTTGAGTAGTAGAAGACTTCAAGCTAACCAATGCTAGAGGTTGAGTCTCGGCTTGAGATATAGAGAATTGGTCATTTCTGCAGTATAAATGTAAAAAAAATTTAAAATGCAAAGAATGAACACAAACATGGTAGTAGTATATGCTCAAAAAGATTACCAAGATCTTCCTTATTTCAGGATGCAACTCGGATTCCTCTTTCATGGCTTGAAGCTCAAGGGCTCTCGGAATTCCCTTTCAAGCTTTCTCGAGTCGGAGCTAAAAAGTCTTCAAGGCATTACTTTTTCAAATTTTGAGTCATCGAGTTAGCTTTCTTGAAATAATCAAACTTGGATTACGTAGAATGCTGAGAAAAAGATAAAAGAGCACTCCGTTGAATATTGACACCGGGGATTATATCATATGAGGTAGTGACGGAACATGGGCAAAGATGTTACTAAAGGGTTGGCATGGAAGAGGTGGGGAAAATTGGTTTACCTATACATTTCATATGAAAGAAAATAATCATTGAAAATGAAATGGCAGTAAACTAAAATAAGAAAGGGAGACAAGATAAAAAATGTACTCACAAAAAATGTATTCATCTAAACATATTCACAAACACCATCTACTCACAAATGTATGCAGACTTATATAGAATTATTATGTGAAAGACAAAAACTAGACCTGTTCTTATTTAAATACTGACAATGCTCAAAACATGTGATTAAATTATGAATATAATCTATAATATATGGAATAACATTCTGAAAATATTGAGTAAATAATTTTGCGATTTTTTTTATAACATCTAATTTTCAAATCTTAAAATTTTCTAGATAGCCTTCAAGTTTCAATATTAGAATAAATAATCAACACGAGTACTTGCATTTCGTATCTTACATTATTTTATTGTGTACGGCACTATTTGGTCAAGACAATTGAAATTGAAACGAATAAAATAAGATCGGTACTTGCATTTCGTATCGCATTCATTAAGAATCCGAGGATTCAATGCGTGAGGGAATGCAATCTTGGTGAAAATTCCAGGTCACGATTAATTGAAATCTACCAACAATTTGCTCATTCAAAGTGTTATCCTATTGACGCCAGCAAATTTTGAATTTTAACCAAGTATTTGATTCAATGAACTCTTTTAGTAAACAATGCAATCCTTAAAATAACAAATCAAATTTTTTCCGTCATTTGTGGGAACCCATTATCCGGTCAATGAGATGCTACTCCGAACAAGAATGTACCCAAAATATAAGGATATTATATATTTGTTTGAGTATATTAGTCTCTTGTGAGATAGTCTCACGAATCTTTATCTGTGAGACGGATCAACCCTACCGATATTCACAATAAAAAGTAATATTTTTCATGGATGAAGCAAATAAGAGACTCGTCTCACAAAATACGACCTGTGAGACCGTCTCACAAAAGTTTTTGCTACATTATTGTTAACTCTCAAGATAAATTAGTCATTTTATTCTTTTTGCGGTTCTCCTAACTATATAAACACTCTTCTTTGTAATCTTTATCATTTTGAGTTCTTTAAGACTGCAATTTGAGTTTTCACTCTATGTATCTTCGATAATATTCACCTTTAGATATACACAATTACGGCTCATAAAAAAAATTGAATTTGCATATACTTCATACATAATAATAGCATGAGAATCATTTGAATCTCGTTCGAATATAACATAACTTGTCGGGATCTCTGAAATATTGGCTAAAAAAACAAACATTATCCGATAATGAGTTTGAAAATTCAAAAAAAAAAAGTGGATTTTGGAAGTCAAAAATTACCTGTCAACTGTAAAAGAGGTCACCAAGCATGACTTTTTCAACAATAGGAGTTTAGTACATGCATACAGTTGAAGCCGCCCAACTCTTCTTCCCAACCAATTTCTCAATTCATCCGCCTTAGTGTGTGTATTGCTTACTTATGTCATCAAAAGTCCCTGTCGAGAAAATTATAACACTCTGAAAATTATTTATATACTAATTAGGCTGGTCTTTTCGCTCAATTAAAGGGCGATCTTGATATAAAAAAAAAATCGATTATTTAATGATATCTAGATAGGGTAGAACTTAGATTTTTTTTAGAGCTAAAAATGACAACTAGCTCTGTCTATGTTCGATCAACCGTTGAGAGTAGAGGTGGTCGGTATGATAATTTCGGATATCGTATACCGTATCGAAAATATCGATATGAGAAAAATGATATCGTTATCGTACTGAATCTTCGGTATACTGAAAAATCGGTACGCTGAAGTTTCGTTACAATATCGGTAAAATACCGTCATACCGAAAATATATATAAAAAAAATTCATTCTTGTAATTTCAATGTCAGTGATCACTAATACTAAACAAATATCTCAAGACAGTCAAAGAAAAACCCAGAAAGATATATACAAAACAAATACATCAAGACAATAAACACAAACCACAACATGTGTGGAGATCCAAGACATCAATGAACACCAATAAACTTCAACCGCAACATGTGTGACTTCTTCATCCGCTATCTTTGCAACAATGTCTGAACTCATGTGATTTCTGGAGCCTGTCAGTTTTTTAACAAGTCGAGGTCCAAAATCCAGTCTTCTAGCCAGCTGTAAGGTTAGGCGACAGAGATAAGATTTCTCAACATTTTAAATTCTCAACTATGAGTCGAGTTGTTTCAGTGAACTTTGATTTGGACTATTCTAATATGATGAGTCCAAACAGAAGTTAAATTCTTTATTTTAATACGTATCGATATATATTGTTTTATATCAAAAAAATGCCTTATATTTTTATAAAATGTAAATTTATTATTTAAAATTATTATATATTTTTTAATTTATATATATTATTTCGGTATATACTAAAAATTCAAATTTCATATCGTTACCATACCGAATATTTCGGTATCGGTATCATGTCGTACCAAATATTTCGGTATATCAAAAATTTCGATAAATTCGATATTTTTCGATACGGTAACTTCGATATATTGAAAATTATATTATTTTTTACCCTTAGTTGAGAGCAATCGATGTCGTAAACCGTACCGTCGGCGAATCTCACAAGCTTGTCTGGTCCAACTTAGTCGGTAATCCGGACTTGTGAGGAATTTTATTATGATTCAATGGATATCTTATAGATGTTGAAAATTTCCACACACATGAATCATTTATCTATTTATTTATTTTGAAAGGACATTTATTTATTTTAAAAGAAACAATTTGTTTGACAACGGCCGTTCTGCCGTGAATGCAAGTTGGCACCAGTCAGCAGCCGCAGGAGAGGCAGCAGAAGTCGCCTTTTTTTTGCTGTAAAATATCACTTTTGATGTGTGATTTGTTCATAAGGATTTCGCAAAGGACAGCGACTCGTTTCTGCTTATTATTCTCGAGCATAAATAATTGTCGCGGGGATGTCGCCCCAGCATATAAATAAAATATATATTTACATATTTTTTTTTAAAAAAAAAACAAGAAGTTCTCTTTTAACACCAATTATTTTAAAAAAATTATTGTATAAAATTATCTATATAATTTTTATATTATTTAAATTTTTTTTTTTGCATATACACGCATCAAATGCCAAATATGGTAGAATATACTAAATTGACTAAAGAAGGAAATAATTTTGTTCTTATATGTAAGAAATATACGAATAAACAACTACTTCAAATGCATGATTCATCCACATGAATCAAAATTTAAATAAAAACATTTTGTAAAATGAAGTGCTCAAACATTAACATTCCATCAAAGAAAAAACCAAAAGTTCTTGATTGATTGAATGACATTTAGCTAATTTCTTTATGACATCCACCTCTTCAAACATTGCAACGTGGATGGATATGCAATCCCACGATTATTTTTTGTCCAATCATAAGTTTCATTAAATAGAATATCATTGTGTAATTAATTTTCATGTGACTCATGAAAAAAAAACATCATTTTACAATCACGCTGCACAATTTCATTACATAAATAAACGATCACATCTTGTTGAACTTCAAAATTTTAGGCAAAGAAAGACTTTGAAATCTTGGTATCATATGTTAGTTTACCTGATTTGAAGTTGTACGTAGATTTTAAATTTATTTGATTGTTTGAATATATTTGTTTGAATGTCATTTCAAATATCTTTTCAAATCAAATATTTTCTGACCTAATTTTTAACAACAAGAGAAGAAAGAAGAAAACATTTACAAATTGGAAGCAAAATTCAATTGAGCTTGTGGTATGACAATTATTATATACAAAGCAATCAAATATGACTAGAAACAACAGTAATCCCATGAGTTCAAACTAGGAGGTCAACAACTTTTCAAATATTACAAGATCATCATTAGTCGTCCTTCGATACTACATTCAACGTATCAGCAATATATTTTAAATTATTATACATTATCGATATTCACAATAAAAATAATATTTTTAACATAAAAAATAATACTTTTTTATAGATGACCCAAATAAGAGATCTGTATCATAAAATACGACCCGTGAGACCGTCTCACATAAGTTTTTGCCTTATGTATATGTAAATAGTAATAGTTGGCTAGAATTAAAATTATATATTAGATGGAGAGTTATAAATTTTTACAGTACAAATTTTGATGATCAAATGGAATTTATCAATTCAAAGACAGTAATACCATATTTCTAAAAAAAATTTAAAAAATAAAAAAATGTGAACAAGATAAATATATATGGTATAAATGATTTTTACTTTTCAACATTTGTTAAGCAATCGACATTGTTATATACTATTTAAATATGTAACATAAATTGTAATACAAAATAGAGTTGTGCATGGATTTGAAATTATTATTTATGTTATCGAGAAATTTTATTTTTGATCTTATTTTTTATTTTATTGTGATTTTGGTTTTATGTATTTTTTATTATAATTCTCAATAATTATCTTTATTTTTCCCATTTTTAGTAATTTCTTAATATGATAGTGATATAATATTAATATGATATCGAAAAATAAAATGTTATATTAGAGTATTCAACGAACTAAAATATATAATAAATGCGCAAACTTTTGCTAAAACTCGAACAGTTTATTGAAAACTCGCTTCAAATATGAAATTTTTCCGTAATTATCTCAAAAAATATGAAATATAAAGTCAGTGCATTTTCAAGAAAATGCACCTTCGGTCTCGCCGGGTCCCGCAGTAGCACTAGTCTCCCCTCTGCTGCTGCCTATAAAAGCCCTCTGCCACCGCCTGTGAAATTCCCCAATCTCTTTCCTCTCATTTTTTTTCGGAAGTAGGTTTTCACCGCAGTCCTTTTTCTTTCGTATTATCCATCAATCGAAGGACATCCCACTTCTATGGGGAGATTTTACTTGCATGTTGTACTCCTGATTTTCTCAAATTCCATTGTTTCAGGTACCTACATCGACTAATGATGAAGATTTTTCTTGATTAATTAATTTCGGGAATGGGCAATTTAATGTTGTGACTGTGTCAGTTTTGATGAAATAACGCGAGTTTTTTTCTATGATTTGCCGCTTACAGGAGTATATTCAGCTGGTACATTCACATTCGTTAACAAGTGTGCGTTCACGGTCTGGCCAGGCATTCTATCGAACGCTGGTATCGCATCTCTCGAGCCAACAGGATTCTCTCTGCAAACAGGCGAAACGAAAATCATCAGCGCACCGGCGTCTTGGGGTGGGCGTTTCTGGGGCAGGACACAGTGCGGTTTTGACTCCACCGGGAAATTCTCTTGCGTCACAGGGGATTGTGGCTCCGGAAAGGTGGAATGCGCAGGGTCTGGCGCTGCGCCGCCTGCAACTCTGGCGGAATTCACCCTCAACGGCTACGGGGGGAAAGATTTCTACGACGTCAGCCTCGTGGACGGGTACAACATCCCGATGCTGTTGGTGCCGCAAGGCGGATCCGGGACGAACTGTACAAACACGGGATGTATAAGGGATCTGAACAGTGCTTGCCCGTCTGCCCTCCAGGTGATGAGCTCCGGCGGGGAGCGCGTGGCGTGCAAGAGCGCTTGCGAGGCATTAGGGAACGACGAGTACTGCTGCGTAGGCGCGTACGGCACACCGCAATCCTGCCAGCCGACTCAGTACTCCCAGCTGTTCAAAAGCGCGTGCCCACAAGCATACAGCTACGCTTACGATGATTCCACCAGCACCTTCACATGTACCGGTGCCGACTACATCGTCATGTTTTGTCCTTCACCCAACACCAGGTACTTTTACCAAATTGCCCATTTTACAAGAGGGACACTTTTGTCCAGTCAACCAAAAAAATGTTGGCTTGTGGATTAATCATGGTTTGATCTCGATCGAGCTCAACATAGTTTATCCAATTGACCTTGAATCCGCAGCTCGAGTGATATTTTTAGAAACCAGTTTAGTCCATTTTTGTATCGCCGACACATTTTGCTTAGACGAAAAGAATTATTAATGTAAGCCGACACAACTTGGTTGCCCCCCCGTCAGAAAACTAACGGTCATTTCACAACGTATCTGTCATCTCTGACATACAAATTATTAAATTCTTCATTTTTTTTGTGCAGTCAAAAATCCTCGTCTGCCGGCCCAAATGGATCGGAACAACCCATAGACAGCGCCATGGTGTACCAAGGCGAATTGGACGTCAGTGGCGGTGCACCACAGCCCACGTATCGCGGTGCCCTATTAATCGCTGCGGCATTATGGCTCTTGCGTCATCTTTGTAATTTCAGTGGGCCTAACCTGATATAATCCTGTCGGGGTTATGGAGGAAGAAGAGGTTATGTGGGCCTCGTTACATCGTCTGGGCCTGAGATGGGGGGCCCATGTGACGAAGAACTCGATCAGCCTGAGTCATCTAGACGAGACCACTCGACGAAAGGCAAAAAAATAGATGGAATAGTAGAGGAGAAAAAAAGGTTGCTTAGTTTTAGTGATAGATAGATAGCATTAGGAATATGGTAAAATCACGTTTAAAAGTCTTTATTTTGTATTTTTAGATTAGATTCATATTTTTTTAAAAAAAGTATGATTGATATGGGGAATGAGAGACATATTTATTAGGTAGATTAGGGATTATAAAGATAATTTAGTGAAAAAAAAAATTATTTATTTTGTTTACGTTCTCCATAGTGAAATTTTACTTGATTGATGATACATCATCTTTTGCCAGTGTTTTAGCATTTTACATCATTTAAACTACAAAATCAACCAATCTTTATTATTTAAAAATACGAAGAAAAACAAAATGATCTTATTTAATTAAGAATCTAAAGACACGATAATTATTAATACAATTTAAAAATATTTAATTTATTTGATTTTTTTTCTATGATAACAATATTATATCTATATTATATACTAAAGTTAAATCCTTTAGTGGTATGTTGGTGAATCTTATCATTTTTATTTTACATATTTTTTCTCTTTTCAACTCCCTCTTTCTCTATCTAGTTTTTCAGTCAATCAAATAATATAAATTATTTAATGTTTAACATATTTATAAATTAAATTAAATTAATTTTTATATGATTATATAACGGGAAATTGGCTTTCAGTCCCCAGCCGTCGATTTTTTTGTGTTCAGTCCCTGGGTACTTTTTTAATACCACATTTCCGTATGAAGTGTACCACATTTCTACATGAAGTATACCACATTTTGTATGACATAGTACCACAATTTTGTGGGTAGGGAGTGAACTCAAAGAAATATTTTGATTGGGGATTTTTCACCAACTTTCCCATTATATAATTATAATAAAAATTAAAATTTATATAAGCTCATGCAATGTGTGATCTACCAGATCCTCTAAATCCAAGGGTGGAAACTTGAAATATAAGATATACGGGAAACTGAAATCATAATCGTCAAAAATCATGTTTCTATGTAGCAAAACATTGTCTATATATCTCTGTTTGAGTTGATAGAGTAGAAGAACGATAGATTAATTGTCAGGAGTTTGATTCCCTCTATCACCAAATCTTCCGGTGAGTTTGTCGCACAATCTGTACCTAATACAGTTTATCTGACTAGCGTGATTTACATGTTATTGTATTAATTCAAATATTTACTCGTATATGTCAAAAAATAACAACGAGAGAATATGGGNAAAAAAAAAAAAAAAAAAAAAAAAAAAAAAAAAAAAAAAAGCCTATTCAATGTAACAAATAAAATCAATTGGTACTAGTACTAGCAAACATGCCGGCTATTAATAAAAAATAATACTAAATAAGAAAAATAGATTATATATATATTTGAGACAGATGAAAAAATTCAACCTGAATATATGAGATGAATGAAGTAATTACTATTGTTATCGTACACGCATGTTGATTACAGTATAATATATTAATATCATATGATATATATATGTATATAGTATATTTTATTTTTTCAAATAATCAGTTTCAATTTTTTTTTATAAAATAAGTCGTTTTTTTCAAATATTTGCTGAAGTTTAATGAAATTTTGGCGATTTTTCTCAACACAAAAAAAGTTATTCATACTATTTGCTCCATAATAGTTAGTTGAAAAAAATTGATGAGATATAATTAAAATTACTAAATATACATGAAATCAAATTTACATATCAAATACAATATAAAGGTAAATTCGAAAAAAAATTGGTTGTCCCATCACCCATGTCATACCAATAGTATTTATTAAAATAAATTCGGATTTTTTTGAATTATATATGATATATAGATGATAATCTATAATGTGTATAACATATTTTATAATTATAATAGGTTATGGAACTTGAATCAGACGTCAAATAAAAAGATATATGTAAATTTTAATTAATTAACAAGAAAAACGATATCTACGAAATATTTAATAATATTTTCTGAAAATATAATTTTCCCATCGAACTAAGTTCAGATGAAATACTTTCCATTCATCAAATTAATTATGTGCTATGAATGAATATGACAGCTCCGGTTCATTTTATTTTTTTAAACATCAAATTGCAAAAATAAAAAAATTATATAATTTGTTCTTTAACTTCTTTTGGTGGAAAGTGCTCGGGAACAATCAATTGGAGTCATCACTCGTTCGATGATAAACTTTGGATTTAATAATTCATAGGATAAGTTATTAAATAAAATGACGAGTGATCATATAATTAATTTAATTCATATTTTCTAATAGTTGGTAAAGGTCGTGACTCGTGACATTGCTAAGCAACTTGTCCACAATTATTGTACTATATTATACATAACAAAATTTAAGAAAATTCATTGAAATTATTTCATATCTTCCATGTATACGCAACATACATAATGAAATATATGTTTTATTAGTTCATTATATTATGATAATAATATATAATTATGATATGATTCAAAAAATTAAGATAGAAATTGAATTAAATCTGGAATGAAAGATAATATATTATTTTTTGTTATTTAAGTAAAATTTATGTGATATAATTTATTTTAAAATGTAATATTTGTTTGTTTCAATGTTATTTTTGCAGTTGGACAATCAGATCATCAATATCTTTTTTGGTTGAAATCTTTGTAATCAAATTGAATCAATTTTAAATTATAGACAATTTAAAGTTTTAGATACTCGAACCCGAATAATTAACCAAATCTTACTTGAAACACATGAAATCGATATTCGCAATTCGTAAGCAGTTTCCCAAACAAATTGAGTAGGTATTTTGTCAGACGGTCTCACGAATTTTTATCTGTGAGACGGGTTAACCCTACCGATATTTACAATAAAAAGTAATAATTTTAGCATAATAAGTAATACTTTTTCATGGATGACCCAAATAAGAGATCTATCTCACAAAATACGATCTGTGAGACCGTGTCACACAAGTTTTTGGAAAAAAAAAATAAATTTAATTGCACTTTCCGACAATTCAATGACTTGCAAACTTAAAAATGCAATTTATAGACATTTTGAGTGAAACAAGTTATTACATGTAATTGGAAAATTAAACTTTACATCCATTAAAAGGATCAGAAAAATGTATCCACGAAGTTTCCAGTTATCTTCATCGACTATTTTTTTTAAATGTTTACGATAGGTTAATCACACACTTCACTCTAACTTTTTTTTATTTATTATTTTAATGCTTTAGATATAATTAATAATTACATTTCACATAACTATTAGGTCAAGGAATGTATATGCAAAAGTTTAGATCAGCGTCTGAGGTGAACGTTTGACCAATGAATATGGGTTTTATTTTTCTTATGAATAATTTTTCCAGTAATCCTATTGTACATGATTTGTCCAGTATGGTTTACCTGAATAACATATTTATAGAGTACTTCATTACTTTAGAAGTTTACTCAATGCGTAGCGAAAGATAATGACCGACGATGTGTGTGACTCTCAACGGCTCAAATGTATGCATACTTCTCACCTCCTTTAGTAATATATTTATATATTTTTTTTATCGAAATACATCCTTCACCTATCACCCCGGTTCAGTGGATTCCCTACGTCTTGTGTTTGATAAGATTATGGATCGCGGCTTAATTTGGGATGGATAAGAAATTTATTTTTCTCCAGTGTAATTTTGCTATCGACTAAGTATTATATTAATCAAAACACAATCAGAATAATTAAATTAAATAAAAACAGCTCTCAATTATGTAAAGAACAATAAAAAAATATTAAATTTGACAAATTCGAGGCACCCATGCATTTGCCAATATTATTATTATTATTGTTATTGGTGTTATTATTATTATATATGATCTTTTGTGCTATATATGATAATTTTGTCTGAAAACTATTGTTTTAAAAAAAATGTTTTTTAAAAAAAAACAAATTTGTGCTTAGAATCTGATTGAGATATATAATTTCTGGAGTCTGTCTTTAATTAGTGTATTTAAAAGTAATAATCTGATAATTCCCTATCATTTGATTGGCTTCAGCCATCAAATTAAGGCAGGTCTTAGTGCTGTTGATCTAACTTATTTAACTTTTTTCTGACTTTATTAGACACACACACATATATATGTATATTATCTTAGTTATTTCTTCCTCGTCACATTTCGTGTGGGAGAATGAGAATTTTCTTCCGTGATTGATTCATGTCGTAGCGATAACATTTTAGTTTTTCAATAAATTATAATATTTGACAGTCAAAAAATTTAAATCAGTTATAATTTATAAATATAAACATACGAATTATAACATACGTGGATCGCTAGTGTGTATATATATGTGTGTGTACATATATATTAAAGTATACATCATCAAAGATTCGAAATTTAGTCGTGTTTTTGTCCAAGTAACTAGCATCTTATAATTATCAAAACAAGGCCAAATTTAAGGAATGTAATGAGTTGAAGCCGGCTGTAAATTATTATCCATTTAATTAATCAGCAGGTCTCTTGTGAGACGGTCTCGCCAATCTTTATATGTGAGACGGGTCAACTTTACCGATATTCATAATAAAAAGTAATACTCTTAGCATAAAAAATAATACTCTTTCATGGATGACCCAAATAAAAGATCCGTCTCACAAAATACGACTCGTGAGACCGTTTCACACAAGTTTTTGTCATAATTAATTAGCACCACGAAAGAAAATTATGTAGCGCTATTTATTAAATATTCAGCGTGTGATCTTACTTATAATTTATTCAAGATTTTGGATTAAAGAGTAGATAATACAATAATCTGTCACTTCTTTCTCACGTAAATAAAGCAACATGTTGGCTCCTTTTTGACCATGTAATATACGTACTTATAGAGATAGAGTTGTCCATGCATAAATTAAAGTAGAATATTTTTTTAAAAAAAAAAAACTAGAAATTAAGAATCCAACAACTTTCAAAAAAGAAAGAAAGCAACCCAAAGTAATGTTCCCACTTAACTATTAGTAGATAACAAAATATGTATAATAAATTATTTGAAAGTATATGGTTAATTGTGATTCAGTCTCTAAGTTCAAATATAAGCTGTGATTCAGTTCTCATGTTATAAAATCTTAATTTAAACTTTTTGACCTGCCATGTTTTACATTTCAACTATATGAACTTAAGAATCCAAATATTATATTGTATATATCCAATTTAAGTTGATTGATACTCAATTTAAGTCACTTGATACATGTAATGCATATATGTGTACTTTATTTTCGACATGTACCTTATTGTTAGAAAAAATTGTTAGCATTTCATACTTAAAATTTATAATTATATGTATAATTTGATTCAGTCTAAACTTAAAATTTGTATATTTGTGTTATAATCTCAATGATTTGTACCTATATTTATTATTTTAGTTTGTTTCTCGTATATGACATAAATAATATATCTAATTAAAATGTATTGATATATGAAACTCACAACTTTATGTCACAATTTCAACTATATGTATCTATTTGAACTCAAAAAAAGCCATGAAGCTAAAATGATAAAAACATGTGAGACCGATAGGCTCAAACTACGTTTTGTGGCCCGAGGACTGAATCTGGAATTATATTTGATTTCGTGGTCTGAATCCTAAGATCCCCATAACTAAATATTCAGATGTATTTGTGTCGGATGAATTGAAATAAAAAAAATTTAAAATTTACGTCACTAAAATAGTTTTAAAATTCAGTGAATTTGAAATTATCTTCAAATTTTGACAAAAAAAAGTTTTAACGACCCATTACAGGCCCAGTGGACCGCCCATACGGCCCACTGCCCCGATCGACCCAAGGCTATCCCGATCTTGGGCTCCCTCAAAGGGGCCTTTTCCCTCACGGGTTTTCCATAGGCGTCGTACGGGTTACTCATAGGATATCCCCCTCCCTACCAAAGGGTTTCTTTCGCCTCCCCAGGACTCGATCCCATGACCTATAGGACAAGTACATTAATATCAAGATTCCTGGTACCAATTGAGCTACTAGGTCAATTGGTACCAGACTTGTGCTGAGTATCTATATATCCATGTATCTCAGGTTCGAGTTTGGGAAGGCATAAGCTCCAGTGCATGAGCTGGATAGTTCTATGAGTAACCCGTACGACGCCTATGGAAAGCCCGTGAGAGAAAAGGCCCCTTTGAGGGAACCCAAGATCGGGATAGCCTTGGGTCGATAGGGGCAGTGGGCCGTATGGGCGGTCCACTGGACCCGTAATGGGTCGTTACAAGCTCAATAACTATTTATTAGCTTATATTCTTGAATATAGCTAGAGCAAAACATAACATCAAAGCCTGTAGTAGTATATTAATCGTTTAACTATTATATTGTTTCAAACTAATTATTAAGGATTGGTACGTGACCCCATACTAGATACGTCTAATGAAAGAATTCATTGTACTAATTCCACTTCCTACTCGCGGTATATTCTTTATGATCCCGGCTTATGATTCAATGCCATGTGATGCGATCCGGGTGAAATGGACGAACCGGGTTCGGTGCTCCGCCGGATCTGCTATCAATATGATGAAGGGAATAAGAGCAAGGAGATATATCTGTGATGAAGATATATCTCTGTAATATGGCTCCAGCTATAACCTGCACACAATGAAATGAACTCGTGAATGGGCGTCGGAAGGGTGTCCGGCGTGGCCACTCCGATGCTTAAGTCAGTGAATGACTCAACAAAATACCAATGTAACCAAGTGATGGTTGTGATATTGGTGTGGATGAGAGAGTAAATGTCTGTATTCCATATATATAAAAATAGTAAATGTGAAGATGAAATCTGGTATTTATAGTAGGGGATGCATTGATGACCTCGGTCTGCGTGCTACCTACTAATTATAGTAAGACGGCTACATTCTGACATGTCAAATCATACACTAGTCACATCCCGCCTGTCTGACTTTGTCAACCACTTGGATTAGTGTCAGAGATAGGACGGTCGCCCACATCCTATTCTGCTAGTGTACTCGAGTGCGGTGCTCATACCGAGGTGACCCGTTTAGAATACCTACCGTGGGCTTATATAAGAGCCCCGGCGTCTGGTTGCCCGGGGAGTAGAGCCCAGGCTTGCACCTGCCCGGCTTCAGAAGAATTCATCCTGCAGATTGACCTTGATTTGGGAATCCATCTGATATCTCTGGTCATCCATGACCCGGGCTCTTACAGAGGTATCATCACACATCCCTTAAATAGTCGGGCTAGAGTCATACTCGCTGTCCCGATTAGTCATGCTTGGATTCCCAAAGAGATGATCAATCTGGTTTTATAAAAGTATCGGGGGTTTCATGTCTCCCAGAGATGGGATGAGGAGCCGGAGTCTAGTGTCTCATGGACTTGAGATAAGATGTCGGGGCCTCGTGTCTCCCGGACTTTGCATAAGATGCCGGGACCTCATGTCTCTCGGGCTCGAAATGGTCGAGGTGCGGAGCCCCGGGCCAGGGTACGGGTCCCTGGACTTAATAGATAACCAAGGTGCGGAGCCTTGGCCTTCATGAATGGTCGAGGTATTGAGCCCCGAGCCAGGTTTGAGAACCCTGGGCTTATAAATAACCAAAGTGCGGAGCCTTGGGCCGGGGAACATGTCTCCGGACTTGGGAATGGTCGAGCTGCGGAGTCCCGAGCCAGGTTTGAGAACCCTGAGCTTATAAATAACCAAGGCGCGAAGCCTTGGGCCGGGGAACATGTCCCAAGACTTGGGAGTGGTCGAGGTGCGGAGCCTCGAGCCAGGTTTGAGAACCCTGGGCTTATAAATAACCAAGGCGCGAAGCCTTGGGCCGGGGAACATGTCCCGGGACTTGGGAGTGGTCGTGGTGCGGAGCCCCGAGCCAGCTTTGAGAACCCTGACTTATAAATAACCAAGGCGCGGAGCCTTGGGCCGGTGAACATGTCCCGGGACTTGGGAGTGGTCGAGGTACGGAGCCCCGAGCCAGGTTTGACATCCCTGGGCTTTTAAATAACCAAGGTGCGGAGCCTTGGGCCGGGGAACATGTCCCGGGACTTGGGAGTGGTCGAGGTGCGGAGCCCCGAGCCAGCTTTGAGAACCCTGACTTATAAATAACCAAGGCGCGGAGCCTTGGGCCGGAGAACATGTTCCGGGACTTGGGAGTGGTCGAGGTGCGGAGCCCCGAGCCAGGTTTGAGAACCCTGGGCATATAAATAACCATGGCGCGGTGCCTGGGGCCGGGGCCCACGACCCCGAAGCTCTGAGCCGTCGAGGTGCGGTGCCGCGAGCCAGGTTTGAGAACCCTGGGCTTATAAATATCCAAGGCGCGGAGCCTTGGGCCGGAGAAGATGTCCCGGGAGTTGGGAGTGGTCGAGGTGCGGAGCCCCGAGCCAGGTTTGAGAACCCTGGGCATATAAATAACCAAGGCGCGGAGCCTTGGGCCGGGGAACATGTCCCGGGAGTTGAGAGTGGTCGAGGTGCGGAGCCCCGAGCTAGGTTTGAGAACCCTGGGCTTTTAAATAACCAAGGTGCGGAGCCTTGGGCCGGGAAAAATGTCCCGGGACTTGGGAGTGGTCGAGGTGCGGAGCTCCGAGCAAGGTTGGAGAACCCTGGGCTTTTTGTTGATCGAGGTGTGGTTCCCCGAGCCAGGGTGTAGTGCCCTGGATTTTAGACAATATGCCGGGACCTGATACCTCTCGGACTTTAAATAATGTGCCGGGGCCTTATATCTCCCGGACTTTAAATAATGTGCCGGGGCCTTATATCTCCCGGACTTTAAATAATGTGCCGGGGCCTTATATCTCCCGGACTTTAAAGAATGTGCCGGGGCCTCATACCTCCCGGGCTTAAGACAATATGCCGGGGCCTCGTGTCTCCCGGACTTTCAAGATTTTGCTTCTCCTGCTGTATTAGTTTTATTAAAAACCAAATCACTAACATGGAAATACTGAATCTGAATTCATTTCTGATAGAGTGAAACTTCTCTTGTTGAGCTAAATTAGGTGACTAATATAGTTGTATGCTACTGAGTGCATAGCAAATGCCCTTCATGCCAATCCGGGATAGCTGCTGAGCTTTGAGCACATCTGAAATCCACAGATAAGATCTGAGTGCCGAGCTGGTCGTGCTTGTATGTTTGCCAAGTAGAGTTGTGCTTATTTTTGAATGGAAACCATATCTACGTCTTGAGCTCAAATTCCCACAGACGGCGCCAATGATGCGATCCAGGTGAAATGGACGAGCCGGGTCCGGTGCTCCGTCGGATCTGCTATCAATATGATGAAGAGAATAAGAGCAAGGAGATATATCTGTGATGAAGATATATCTCTGTAATATGGCTCCAGCTGTAACATGCACACAATAAAATGAACTCTGAATGGGCGCCGAAAGGGTGTCCGGCGTGGCCACTCCGATGCTTAAGTCAGTGAATGACTCAACAAAATACCAATGTAACCAAGTGATGGTTGTGATATTGGTGTGGATGAGAGAGTAAATGTGTGTATTCCATATATATAAAAATAGTAAATGTGAAGATGAAATCTGGTATTTATTGTAGGGGATGCATTAATGATCTCGGTCTGTGTGCTACCTACTAATTATAGTAGGACGGCTACATTCTGACATGTCAAATCATACACTAGTCACATCCCGTCTGTCTGACTTTGTCAACCACTTGAATTAGTGTCAGAGATAGGACGGTCACCCACATCCTATTCTGCTAGTGTACTCGAGTGCGGTGCTCATATCGAGGTGACCCGGTTAGAATGTCTACCGTGGGCTTATATAAGAGCCCCGGCGTCTGGTTGCCCGGGGAGTAGAGCCCGGGCTTGCACCTGCCCGGCTTCAGAAGAATTCATCCTGCAGATTGACCCTGATTTGGGAATCCATCTGATATCCCCGGTCATGGATGACCCGGGCTCTTACAGGGGTATCACCATGTATTTAGCTATTGAGTCTCAAAGTTTATGTTTTTATATGATCCGTAGAATCAAATTAAAGTGAAGGAAATAATCTTGATGAGCAAGCTTTTTGATACTTTAGGCTTTTGTAAAAAAAAGGGTGAAGATTGATACAAACTGCGACAATGGTGAATTTGGAGTAGCAATTTTTTTGGGGTACTTTTTTGCTCCTTTTACGCTGTTATCTATGTCGGATGATGTATACACCACAAAATTAAATCTTTATTCAGATATGAAATTAACCTTTTTTTATATATATGGAATTAACCTTTTAAAAAACATTTACTTGGGTCCTGCTACTAGCTTTATATAAAAATATATTTTTAATTAAAGTTTTTTTAAGAAAGAATATTAGTACTTTCGCACATTCAAAAAATAGACTAACTAACCACTAACTTTTTTCCCTTTCATATATATATTACCTAATAGACATAAAAAAATACAAGTGGACAATTAAATTTCTGAATAATTCCTTTTTTCCTAATTAATTTGTTGATTAATACAAATTTTATGGCCACAAAAATAATTTATCTAAAAAATGTTTTAAGTTATGATGGAATCACCTATCAACGCATTTCTATTTTGGCATATATTTCCGTCAAATCTAAACCATTTTTACATCAAAATATTAATAATCAATTCACCCAATACACATCGAAAAATAATAATTACGAAGAAGATAATCTAAAAAAATAAATTGCCTACTTTTAAATAATGTGAACACATTCACCATTAATTCTCGAATCTTGGTTTCGGCCCTTCTTTTCATACCAAATAGAATGTCAGAATACCAAATCTTTATTGACAGACCTTACAGTGAAATCTTATCCTAAACAAAACCCACAATCCTTCTCATCTGTTACTATTGCTTCTCTNTTTTTTTTTTTTTTTTTTTTTTGCATGTTGGGCTGCTGAATTGGTTAAAGGGAGACATGGACAATGGATATTAAAATCTGAAGCAAAAAATTTAAATAATTTTTAATATCACATGCATTTTCTACGCATTAATTCAAAGTGCATATCTATAACTCTTGTGAGACGGTTTCACGAATCTTTATCTGTGAGACGGATCAATCCTACCGATATTCACAATAAAAAGTAATACTCTTAGCATAAAAAGTAATAGTTTTTCATAGATAATCCAAATAAGAGATCCGTCTCACAAAATACGACCCGTGAGACCGTCTTACACAAGTTTTTGTCATATAAATTATGATAACATGTGTGAAGTAATTATCATAAATTTTAAGAGAAAATTATGATCGATTAACCCACCATATGTTTCATTCTTACAAATATTGTATTCAAGAGTCTTTTAAAATACAGCCCCAATTATTAATATAAAAAAAATGTGGAATAAATTCATGCATCAAATTATAGTTTTTGAATTCAAAGAATATGTTAGGTACGTGTGAGGTAGTAGAAGATTCCTCTTTACACGATATCACCTGGTGTTTGTGTTCAATATTTTACCATAAATTCATCTTTCTTCAATCCAATGACGAATTTAGACAATGTATTTTTTTTTTAGAGTAATGTTGTACGTACAATGAGAGATTGAGAGTTATACACGGTTATATATTGTTTTTGAGATTAAAAATTATTCCAAATGCACTTTAATTTCAAAAATATATTTGAGATAATTTTGTTATCTCAAAAATCATCTGTAACCGTGTATTTAACTATCATTGTACATATATGATATATCATTTCTCTTTTTGAATTGAGTAGGTCTCTTATGAGACGGTCTCACGAATCTTTATCTTTGAGACGGGTTAACCCTACCGATATTCACAATAAAAGTAATACTGTTAGCATAAAAAGTAATATTTTTTCGTGGATGATACTCACGGGAAATTTCGGGTCCGATTCCAACGAGTGTCACTAGTTCAGACGTGGGCTTTAAGATTACTCTGAGCCTGAAATCAAGAATAAGACCGTTAGAAGGGGGCCAGGAGGGTGTCCTGGCGTAGCCCCTTCGACGCTCAAGTCAGAGACTGAGGATATATGAGGGGAGCAGCTAAGGGTGCTGCTGAAAACAATATAATGAATGCTAAATCATACGCTCAAACCTGGTATTTATAGGAAAATACTTGGGCTGCTCATGGGCCCTTCACCTGTGGGCTCTAGAGATGGGCCGGGAGTTTGGGCCTGATCTTGATGGGTTCATCCCTGGGGTATCACCAGTCTCCCCCTCCCGAGTCGAACTGAATCGTAGTTTCAAAGTTCGATTAATTGTGATGTTCTCGGGTTACCGGGTGCGAGTTGTGCATTTTCTTCCCACCATCTGTCAGTCTCCAAAAATTTGGAAACAAATCAAGTCGCGATTCTGCAGCTCTCTCCCACCTACGCTCAACGCGCTTGCTTCATCACCCTGCCCATGCCTCGCCCGAGCGCACACCTCCCTTGCTCGGCCGCCCGTGCATCCTATGCCCTCGCCTGCCAGCCGACAGTATCGAAGCCTCGCCCTCGCCCCCACCCGACAGCCCTCGCGCCCCTCCACAAAGCCTCGCCACAAGCCCACGCCGAGCCCTCGTCGCGTGCGCTTGCCCGCCCAGCCGAGCACACACTCGAGACCTCGCCTGCACGCCCACGCTGAACCCTCGCCGTGCGCGCCTGCTCGCCCAGCCGAGCACTTGCCCACGCCGCCCACCGAATGCTAGCCCTTTCACGCACGCTGCTCGCCCAGCCGAGCACTCGTCGTGCAGTCCTGCCTAGCGCGCCTACTTGCCCTAGCCGAGCGTCACGCTCGCCCTCGCCATATCCCAGCTCGCCTCACGCCGCCTCTCCTCGCCCAAGCGAGTGCCACGCTCGCCCTCTCCCGCTCGCCTCGCCCCGGTCGAGCCCACCGCCTCGCCAAGTGCTCGCCCGAGGCGCCCTTGCTCTGCACGAGCGTGCCTCGCCTTCGCCGAGCGCCACTGCTCTCTTCTAGGCGATACCTTAGCAGAAAAATAAAAATTTCACATCACACTCTGCTCCTCTGCTAGGCGATGCCTTAGTAGGAAAACAAAATTTTTCTCCTCCCCAACACTGCTCCTCTGCTAGGCGATGCCAGCAAGAAAATAAAAATTTTCTCCACCCTAACTCTGCTCCTCTGCTAGGCGATACCTTAGCAGGAAAATAAAATTTTCACATCTTTTTTTTCTCAACGACA
>NC_133321.1:16267663-16344192 GCF_012295235.1 Primulina huaijiensis
ACCCCCTTCCCATCTTCTCTGCTAGGCGATACCTTAGCAGGAAAATAAAAATTTCACATCTCACTATGCTCCTCTGCTAGGCGATGCCTTAGCAGGAAAACAAAATTTTTCTCCTCCCCAACAATGCTCCTCTGCTAGGCGATGCTAGCAGGAAAATAAAAATTTTCTCCTCCCTAACTCTGCTCCTCTGCTAGGCGACCCTCTGTTAGGCGATGCCTTAGCAGGAAAATAAAATTTTCTCTCCTCCCCAACTCTGCTCATCTGCTAGGCGACGCCTTAGCAGGAAAATAAAAATTCTCGACCTTCACCCTCTAACTCCTCTGCTAGGCGACACTTCAGCAGGAAAATAAAAATTCCTCATCTCCACCCTCTAACTCCTCTGCTAGGTGATACCTTAGCAGGAAAATAAAAATTCACCACCTCCACCCTCTCACCCCTCCGCTAAGCCGGGCCTGATCAGGAAAATAAAAATTCCCCACCTCCACCCTCTAACTCCTCTGCTAGGTGATACTTTAGCAAGAAAATAAAAATTCAACACCTCCACCCTCTAACTCTTCTGCTAAGCCGGGCCTTAGCATGAAAATAAAAATTCCCCACCCCCACCCTCGAACTCCTCTGCTAGGTGATACCTTAGCAGGAAAATAAAAATTCAACATCTCCACCCTCTAACTCCTCTGCTGAGCCGGGCCTTAGCAGGAAAATAAAAATTCACCACCCCCGCCCTCTAACTCCTCTGCTAGGTGATACCTCAGCAGGAAAATAAAAATTTCACATCTCACTATGCTCCTCTGCTAGGCGATGCTAGCAGGAAAATAAAAATTTCACATCACACTCTGCTCCTCTGCTAGGCGACACTACAGCAGGAAAATAAAAATTCCTCAACTCCACCCTCTAACACCTCTGCTAGGTGATACTTTAGCAAGAAAATAAAAATTCCCCACGCCCATCCTCTAACTCCTCTGCTTTGTGATACCTAAGCAAGAAAATAAACATACAACAACACCACCCTCCAACTCCTCTGCTAAGCCGGGCCTTAGCAGGAATATAAAAATTCACCACCTCCGCCCTCTAACTCCTCTATTAGGTGATACCTTAGCAGGAAAATAAAAATTCAACACCTCCACCCTCTAACTCCTCTGCTAAGCCGGGCCTTAGCATGAATATAAAAATTCCCCACCTCCACCCTCGAACTCCTCTGCTAGGGGATACCTTAGCACGCAAATAAAAATTCAACATCTCCACCCTCTAACTCCTCTGCTAAGTCAGGCCTTAGCAGGAATATAAAAATTCACCACCCCCGCCCTCTAACTCCTCTGCTAGGTGATACCTTAGCAGGAAAATAAAAATTCAACACCTCCACCCTCTAACTACTCTGCTAAGCCGGACCTTAGCAGGAAAATAAAAATTCCCCACCTCCACCCTAGAACTCCTCTGCTAGGTGATACCTTAGCAGGAAAATAAAAATTCAACATCTCCACCCTCTAACTCCTCTGCTAAGTCAGACCTTAGCAGGAAAATAAAAATTCACCACCTCCACCCTACAACTCCTCTGCTAGGAGATACCTTAGCAGGAAAATAAAAATTCAACACCCTCACCCTCTAACTCCTCTGCTAAGCCGGGCCTTAGTAGGAAAATAAAAATTCTTCTCCACCCTCACCCTCTAACTCCTCTTTAGAGCCTTACCCAGCGTATCCTCCAACTTTCCTCTATGCTCCTCTTGTACCTCCACAGGACAAAGTTACCCACTTACAAGATTTGCCGAATGACTCTACAAGTGTAAGATTGAGCTTAAGCTTCCATGAAAATGCTCGCGACCTCTCTTTTCTTCTTCTTCTTTCACGATTCTTTAATAACACCGACGCGCGACCTTCTGGTCTCATACAAGTTTTTGCCTTTCGAATTATGCCGGTCTCCATCTTTCCCCACTATATTTTTCTAGAATTTTACATGTTATTATACATGCTGTTATAGTAATAGCATGTAGATATTTTTTTTATGAAAAGTATATAGATATATTTTCATTTTCCTATAATTTTGAAATTTTAATTCCGTCATTTAACCACCATTGGATTTGTTATGATATCTACGGAGAATCATATACAAAATCGAATGAAAAATGTTGTATCAAATTATTAATATAATTTGAGACGAATTTAACTTTAAAAAAAAAAAGAAAAAGAAATTGTCAGAAGTGGGATTTGAACCCACGCCCTCGTTAGAGGACCAGAACTTGAGTCTGGCGCCTTAGACCACTCGGCCATCCTGACTTGTGGCTATCTTTTTATGTATTATTTATATATAATATTTAAGTCCGACAAATCTCAGTTCAGGCCCATTAATCGCTTACCAAATCCATGGTACCGGCCCGTTCACACCAACATGGGATACTAACACAAATTGTGAAGAGTATGGTCTTTCCCGATATTGAAGTCTTATGTACTTCGCGGATTCGCTATTGTTTTTAAGTTATTCAGACCTTCGAAATCTCAAATACAATACCCGAAATAGCTGCAAATTTTTTTCTCAGTATTTAATAGGATTTTATCATCGGGGGCTTAAATTTTATGTGAATTTTTTTTATTGATAATAAATAGATGGGTCAGGATACATTTTTATATAATAAATTTAATCTATTTATATTTTTTATATAAAAAAATTGAGTATCAATCTTGCAAATAATGATAACAAAATTTAATGAGTAGGTATCTTGTGAGACGGTCTCACGAACATTTATTTGTGAGACGGGTCAATACTACCGATATTCACAATAAAAAGTAATACTCTTAGCATAAAAAGTAATATTTTTTTATGGATGACCCAAATAAGAGATTTGTCTCATAAAATACAACCCATGAGACCGTCTCACACAAGTTTTTGCCAAATTTGAATATATTATTATCCTAAATGTGATAATATAAATATTTTTGTAAATTTAATAGCGAATGTTAGACTATTTTTTAATAATTAAATTTTTTTGGGAAAAAATCGAGTAAAAATATGATCGTGAATGAAAATTTTATTTATTTTTAAGTATTTGAAAAGTTAACTTTTTTTATATTCTTGATCATAATATAGGAATAATTTTTTTGATTAAAAATCACATAATTATATACTCACCGTCATAATATATATATTTGTTTGTTTTTCACATAAATCAAAAAACAATTAATGAAAAAACAAATTACACACAAACTTCTCATTTTATCCCTATTAAATACATTAAAAAATGATTTTTTTTAAAATTTTTAACACCTAGATAATAGGAGTAGACTCCGTTTGAGTTAAAAAGTTGAAGGATAATTTTTTTTAAAAAAAAACTTTTGTTTATATTTTTATATGTGTTTGGATGAGTTTTTTGTGTTTAAAATGCTCTGATAAAGCTAAAATAAGTGATTTTTTTAAAAGCTTAAATTTTTAGTTTTTCAATTGGTTCTCTGTTTATAAAAATCCAGAAAACCAAAAAACAATTAAGAAAGTGATTTCTATTTGTTTATAAAAACACACAACTTTTACTTTAAAAATCCAACTTAAAAAAATTTCAAGCAAATCTCAACTTAAGGTAGAAAATGAATTATATATTTGAGATAACAGAAATAAAAAATTACAGATAAATATAAAAAGTTGGTTATATATATAGGACAAAAACTTGTATGAGACGAATCTTTTATTTGAGTCATTTATGAAAAAGTATTACTTTTTATGTTAAGAGTATTAATTTTTATTGTGAATATCGATAAAGTTGACACGTCTCATATATAAAGATTCGTGAGACCGTCTCACAAGAGACCTACTCAATTCAAAAAGATAAATGATATAGACGTAAGAGAGATAATATCTATATTATTAACGAGTTTATAAGCACACTAGATGATTTAACACACTTTTGATTATTAGCTATTAAATGCATATATCATGTATTTTAATACAACCTGCAATATGCATTCTTTTTCTCACATTTGTTCACATTGATATGATGATAGACTTTTAATGGATCTTTCTTTCCGCTACAATAACTGTTAACGAGAACATCAATATTGGATTACAAACTCAAGAATATTATATCATTTAGTAAGAAAGTCTTTTGCGATTGTATTAAGGGTGTAAATGCATCGAACCAGTTAACATTTTTCAAGTCAACTCGAAAAATTGTTAACTCGTATTCGAATATATTGAATTCGAGTCAAACTTGCACATGTTCGAATATTTTTTTAGATATAAACTCAGCACAAATAATATTATTATGTAAATAGATATTGAGTCTTCAATTTTTTTCGAGTAATTGTTTAAATAGATCATAGACATGTTCGAAATCTATTTTTCCCAACTCGAACTTGAGCTCTGATTTTAACCGAACTTGAACCAAATATTTTAATTTTTCAAGCTTACACCCCTGTACAACATCTCTCTTGTTTGTGACCAAACACAAATTCCCAAACATCAATTTAAAAAAAAAAAAAAAAACTTTTTGTGGTATAGGAATTTTTTAACAAAGAAATGTCAAATGCAAGCATGCCTTATATTACACCAATATACAGAAAAAAAGCTATTATCAGATAATGACTCCAAATTTCTTCTTCCTTCCATTAAAAATCTAGATGTCACTAATATTTGTAAGTTGTAATGGACACATCATAAAATTTTAGAATAAAATATGTTCATTATAAATTTTCCATAGGGTGGACCAAGGAATATTTTTTTTGGAATATGTGGGGCCAAGGATTTTGACGGGAGGAGTTGCAATCAATTGTTAAATGCGATTTTTGCTTGGAAAGAGCGGTTGTCCCCACCCACACATAACGAAGATATTTATATAATTAATTATTATTACTTTATTTTAATCGGTAAAACTTATTGCGTTTATGGACCACAATTTATTTTGGATTGTAAATAGTCATCAGTCATATGTGGCAAATCCAGCCAAATTTTGTGTGATGCATTTCTTCTATATTATATATTCTTAAATATGTTTCATACATATTTGTTTATATTGTGTAAAAGAAATTGTCTCACTGCGATTTAAACCAATTATATAACCCCGAGTTCTTGAATTTGGAATGACCATTTGGATTCGAGATCTAATTATAATAAACTCGTCCCTACAAAATAAATAGAATCATATATAAGATTAAAAAGTGATGTCGATAAAATTAAAACCAAAATCTTAACATTTTCCTAATCTCATCACCGTCCACAATCCACTACCAACCAAACGTTTCATTGCATTAGTCTATATTATATTGAAAGTGTTTTTCTTCTATTTTAATATCATTATATCATATAGTTTTTTTACGTTTTTATGGAAGTTTATAATTAATATTTAACCATGAATGAGAGAAATACTCGAAATCTAACATAAACTAATGTTCCTTCACCTCTGCTTTTGCTAAGATTATGTTGTCGCTACACTCATATCTAGCATACCCACCACGGTTCCCCGCTCCTGAAGAATCATGACGATTTCTGACGTAGTCGTGGGAAACTTGACGTCGATTTACCTGGTGGTGATCGCCGTGATGAAGGCGTATGGTCTGGCGACGGGACGGAGCTTCAGCAGCGGCTGCGTGCTCATCCTCTCGACGTTGGTCGTGGCCGCGATCCTGATCGTGACCCTCACGTACGATGTGTCGCGTAAGGCAACGTATTTGCTGATGACTCGCGATCACGGGCACGAGATGTGCCGCGGAGGAATCTGCTGGCATGGAGTTGCCGTCAAATCGCCGGCTTCTCAGGTTCGTTTCCGCCTCCCTCCGCAACACGTACAATGATCCTTTATTAATACTTATATACTTTCTGGTTTTGGATCAATCGAAGTAATTTTGGACTGTGGAAGTAACTTCGCGGCGAAGCTTTCTCATAGAAACTATCGATTTTCCTTTTCCGATCAAAACTTGTGTAAATACATGCAATTTTCCTTCGAAGAAAGAACTAAAGGTGCGTGTTTGGCAGCCCTACAGTCGATGTAACAAAGTTAAAGTTTGTGTATAAGTATCTAAAATACAATGTACAGTTATTTTGTCCAGAAGCCAATTTGTATGAAATGAAATGAACTTTTATCTGGTTCTTCATAAAATTGAATTGAGATTTGGCATAATTTCGAGCTCCAATTTTTTTTTATATAAGCTCAAATTCGAAAGATCTACAGGGAATTTCTCGTAAATATGAGTAAAAACTCAAGATCAATTTTTTAGCTGATTCTTCATATTTTTTAACAGAATATATATATATATGTGTGTGTGTGTGTGTGTGTGTGTGTGTGTGTGATTAAATATTGTTGATTCGACGTTTCCAGTATTTGATTACAACCTAGAATATTCATTTGGACGATAATTCAAGGTTTCAATTGATTGCTTCAACCTCGTGTGAGGAAAAATTGGAAAACGTCGGTCGTGGTTATAACTAGTATTTAAACGATATTATTACAAATTAATTATTATAAAACATGAATAGATATTTAAATTGTAAAAAAAATCATATTATTTTAAAAAAATAAAAATAAGAAACTATTTTTTCGCTAGTTTTGAAAATTTTTCTTAAATACAACATATGTCGATTAATTTTGTTGACTGATAATCACTATAATATATCAAAATTTTAGATTGTGTTAACCTAAAACAATGATACGAGGCTTATCGTGTTTAATATATTGATGTCGATCACCAACCTAAATACATATTTAATCCTTTAATTTCTGAGAAGTTATATATATTATTATTTTTTAACACGTGGTAAATAAATATTTTTAAATCAAATTCAATAAAATTAATGAGAAATAATTTTTTCAAAATTCAGTAACTTTGTATAAATCTTCATTCACAGAAAATTTCGTAACATGGTACGTGTTCGACATATTTGAAGGATAACAACAATTGCTTTCATCAATATCTTTTTCCAAATGGATTGTGATTTTATCCACAAAATCTCTTCATAATGTACATGATAACCTATTATTCCTAAAGAAAAGTGAAATATATGATTATAAGTAAATTTTGTATAAACCAGAAATATTATTTTATTAACATTTACTATGTGTATTTCAAAATAATATCAATAAGTTTTATAAGGTGTTCTCTAATAAGATCCATACTTCCTTTAGAATTTGTTTAATCATTTTCATTACGAGACTTTTTATACTAAGATGTATCCGTGAACTTTGTAACATATAAGAAAATTATCAGATTAGCAAATGTGTAATAATTAAAATTTTGTACAAATAAGATAATAATATTTTTTACTTCTCGATCATGAAAGACAGATTTCAAACTTAACGTCTCAATATTCTCGTTATTTTCATATGTAGGTAGTTCATAACAGCGAACAAATCTAAGTTTAAACATCCATTGCATCTTGGAAGAATTCAACTCACAGATTGTGTTGAAAAAATGAGTCGTTTTAGAATTCAATTTTGGAGTAATAAATTTAGTAAGATAAAACTTCATTATTTATAATTTAAAATTCGAATAAGGTAGCTCGTGAGACAAAAATTATACGGCGGATGCTTTTGACAGGATTATAGCATGCATTAACTTATTCAAATTATGAAAATCTCGAATTGCATGCATTGGATGTGAAACATTTCTGATTATTAAGGATAATAAACATATTTATTGAGGATAATTTAGTGTCTATTTGAAACCCTTTTGAATCAATCACTTTTAATTTTTTTGGCCTCTGTTATTTGAATTTTAAGAAGGCAGTTCAAAAGATACAATATGCATATGCTTCTGGAAGAAAACTACTATGCATTAACTCTTTCCAATTAAGGTAATTTTTAAATAACATGTATTTGGGGTCAAACATTTGAGATTACTAAATGGTAAATTTAATGTCCATTGGAAAATTATTTTTAAGTGATAACTTTTAATACTCAAACAATTTTTTTTAAAAAAATTAAATAAACTAATTAAATATTATATTTTTTTAGCAAGTATTTGGACGGAAACTTTCATATTTTGATAAAAACTTTGCTTTTATATATATAGATAACTTTTAATACTTAACCAAAAAAATTAATTAAACTAATTAAATATTATATTTTTTTAATAAGTAATTTGACAGGAACTTTCCTATCTTGACAAAACTTTGCAAACTAAAAAAACAACAAAATCAAACTTGTATTTCACCACAAAACTTAAGCCCTAGGCATTGCATGGACGAGATTACATGTACTATGGACAAACCATCTCAAGGACATGCGAGATGTTCACTTGAATGGTCGGGGCATTGGCCAGTCGGTTATGCATATACTAGAAGGAGACTCAAGCTTAGGACTAGGTAATATAACAATTGATTAAATAGGCATTAATGTATCAGACAGAGCAATTTAGGAAATAAATACTAAAAAAAAAAAGAATCATTATTTACTCCGATGGCCGAATCCCTATCGAACCAGACTCCGACCCCAAACCAACTCCCATCAGGGTCGAATTCTAGCCAGCCGCAACATTGGTGCTATCCATGCAACAAGCGCGTGTCCGTTGAAACCCTCTCAGATCTCCCCGATGTCGTCTGCTTCGATTGCAAGAACGGCTTCGTGGAATCCATTTCCGATGACCACACTCTCGGAAACTCGTTAGTCCAGGTTCTACGCCTTATCACCCAAACCGCGCTTGAGGACAACGGGTCACCTCGCCCACCTTCGGAGCCATCGGAGGAAGATTATCTTCGCATCGAGCTCGATGGATGGGATAACGACGATGATGAAGACGACGACGATGAGCAATCAGTCGAAGTCATTCACGAGGACGAGATTGATAATCGGGATCACTACCCCGAACATGGCTCGAATGATGCGGAAAACGAATTAGCTGAGCCGCGTGGAGAAGATGAAGCGGATGAAATGCTCAGAAGACGGCGAGAGTTGCTTCGGCTGCGGCTTAGGGATTTTGCAACGCGAGCCGCCAGCCGACCCAATAGAATCCTCGATTGGGCAGAGATTTTAATGGTTATGGAGCACCATCCATTTGATTTGAGATTACATGTTCCTGAATCCGAAACGTATGTAGGGAATCCTAGGGATTACGTGGATGCTGCTGGGTATGAAGTCTCGCTTCAGAATCTAGCGGACAGTGATACCGGAGGGAGGCGTGGAGCACCGCCAGCTGCAAAATGGGTGGTCGATATATTAGAGAGTGTATCGATTCGGAAGAAAGAGGAAACACTTACGTGTTCTATATGTAAAGATTTGGTGAATGCTGGTGAAAGTGCGAAGAAATTGCCGTGTGGACATTTGTATCACGGCGAGTGTATTTTAACATGGTTGGGGTCGCGGAATTCTTGTCCTGTTTGTAGGTTTGAGTTGCCCACGGATGATACGGAATATGAAGAGGAGAGGAAGAAGAGAGTAGCGGCGGCTGGCCTAAGGACCGTTTCATCAAGTTCTTCTGGCAGTGGTGCGAGTAGGCCTAATGCTGCCTTTGATTAAATCTCCATGGTAAGCTGTTAAATTGTCACCATATTTACCTTTATATTTGTGTTTGGATTTGAAAATTTATAGTTCCTATACTGTTGTTTTTTGTTTCATTTCATGTCCTTGAACTTTAAGAGTACGATTGGATTGTTAGATTTGGTTTTGGGATAGCATTTGAAATCCCAAATAAGAATCGATTTGAAATTCAATAAAAGAAAATTATTGAGTCCATAAAAGGTATTTCAAATCCTTCGTTCCAATTCAGAACCAAATAGATGCAATAGATTTGAGATGTGAATTTGAAATGAAATCCTCTAAAATCTTTCAATCCAAATGAGGTCTAAGAGTAGTTTTATGGACGACAAAATATTTAATTTGTTCTTGTTTCATTGGTTGTGTTTTAGTTGAATTAATATTCAACAATCGTTTTAGATATCAAGAGTTTTATAAATTCTTGTTTTCCTTGTAAAAGTATAGTGATCAAGAAAGAACCCCCCCCCCCCCCCAACATTTGAAAGTAGCTGTGTTTTTTCCTACTCCAGACTGCAAAATCCCAATTTTGAAGTGCTCGGTTGACTGCTGTAAATGAAGCTTTTCATTAGAACTTTGGCAAATGATGTCTTAAAAGACCATAGGATTTAATTTACCAAAGATATGGGTGCAAATTGCAATGCGGGTACCAAATGTATGCTGAGATCAAGCATCGAATTCTTGTAATTACTTGATGGTATTGTCATCCCAAGATTTTATATTTCATTGAAATTTAGTTGATGCAGGACTTTTTCCTGTCTTATGATGAACATAACACGAGTTTGTTAAAATATGTTAGTGTAGTACTATTTCTTAGTTTTTATGATGGTGGAACATCAACTTATCAATACAAATATGAAATGTTGTACCAGTTTTTACGATGGTGGAACATCAACTTATCAATAACAAGTATGATTTATGAAACAATTCACGAGAAGAGTGAAAGCTAGACTAAAGATGAATAGTAGACATTGAGAACTCATTGCTTATTTGTGGCTGCATTTTAGTTTTATTTTGCTATTGTAATTGGAGTACCACGTAGATTTCAATTATTTTACTGGACGATCCTGTTATCGGGAATACAACTGGTTTTTTATAGGACCCGGAACTTGATGATTTTCTATCCTTTCACTAGATCCTCTTGTTGGCAGGTATATGTCACAATTACTTTTCTTGAAAGGATGCAAAACTTATTGTTTATAATTGGAGGCTAACTGATTGGTTTCTTATATTAAGCACAGAGAGAGGGTTGTGACCTAAATGCCTAATGACTTCTTAAGTGTGATCACATGTCTTCCTCGTGTATGTGGTTGTAGCAATGGTCCTAGGACAAATGGACAATAAACTGATCGTGGTATTTTCTCTTATATCACAAAATGATCTAGATATAGTTGAGAGTCCATGATACCCGTCCCTAGGCTCAAGGCTCAATGATTCAAGATTCAGCCCTTCGATGAAGCGCCATGACATGAGCCACTGAGCGCATGCCTTGATGAGGCATGTGTCCTTGCACTTCGTGTCCTCTAGACTACTCACTTTCGTGAGGCATGTGTCTCACCTTAATTACACTTTGTGCCTGAGCAATACAATGCTCCTGCACCTTCATGTGCCTTGCATTGCTAAGCCTAACATCTATGATCTATGGCTAAGCACTTCTCTATGATATCTTCAATTTCTGCTTGCTAGAAATCATTAATGTCATGTTATAGCCATTTATATGCCGATTCTATTTTGATTCTAGGAATGCTTGCTTCTTAAGTTTTTGCGCACCAATTTGTGGCCTTACTTATCTTTACCTGTTCTGCTAGGATTTTAGCTGGATCATGTTCATCAGAGATTTAGGTGCTGGAGTTGCCAACATCCGAAATTCGCAGAAATCTTGGATTTGATAAATAATTAGTAGTGATGGCTGCGAAGCCACCGTATCTGAGACTCATGTCATGTACTTGGTAATCAAATGTTGAGGATGTTTTGTACATAAATTTGATGGCTTGATAACGCTTTATTATATTTCATTTTCAAGAAATAATCGATTTCGAACCTCAAATTATTTTGAATGTCTTCTCTATACTATATATACACTGATTTGATGGGTGCTTATGTTTTGAGCAAGTTGATGCGTGATTCTATGCTATATAGGGAGAACCTGGTGTATTTTTTGTATAATATATTAGTACGATCATTTCAAAACAAACACACGTCAGTATTTTTTTTTGTTTTCAAATGAGATGTTCATGCGAAAATCTTGTTTGAATACACTGCAAGTGTTTCTCCTGGTTGTAACAAAGAATAATCTCAAGCTGATGTAGAAATAGATTTAACAGTTGATATATTAGAATATTTGAAACGGGAGTCTTAGTTTCATGTCATATTAGGGTTGTAAACGAATCGAGTCGTTTCGCAAATTTTTCAAGACGATTCGATAAATATTTGACTTGTATTCGAACTTATCGAACTTGAATATGTTCTGAACTTTTTTCGAGCCGAAATCGAGCTAAAATTATTTTGTTCGATAGTTCGAGACAATCAAATATTTTGTCAATATAATATTTTATTATCTATATTATTATATTATTAATTTTGAGACACTTAGAGTAATTAACTTATGGTGTCACGATCTGTTTTAATAATATATAATAATATATATATTAATAAATTGTTAAAATTTTGATATAAGTTAATATAACATAATGGAATATTTGTTATCTAAACATTAAGTTGCAAGTTCTATTTCTATTTGATACTTTTTTCCATTTCTTTTTATATTTATTTTTTAAATTCATACATCAAAATGACAGTGTAGTCTCTCACTATTTTTTATAATTATATTTGGATCTTCATTTAAATATATATCAAATAAATTGTAAAAATCATTGTATAAGCACGCAACGCGTGCGTCTAGTTAAATATTAAATATGTGTGTGTAAATTTCGAGCCTTTCGGACATTTCGAATTTTTAAACTTTAATTCTCAAACCTTAATATCAGTGTAATATTTCGAATAGCTCGTAAATAAGTTGAACCATTATTCAAAACCCAAGGCTTCCCAATTGCTTAGGCTTGCACAGAGAGCCTGTAATACCGATTTGATGAACACTTTCTTTACCTCTATCAGAGAACATTTTAGACGACCAACCTGAAATTTGATTGCAGATATGATCCCTGAGCGAAGAAAATTGGATTATTTTGGTTCGAAGAGAAAAATTTGGGAGCCCTAGGTACGTACAATTAATGAACCTGAACCCACCATAAAGGCATCCGCATCCGTTTTCATTAATCCATGTTAATAACTCTCCATCTCCTCAAAAATTATGGGGTCCACGAGCCACATATTCATTACATTAACACTTTCCCATTATTAACACACACCCACATTCATTTAATATCAACTTTCATTATTTATGGGTCCTACTGTACACTTACTCATTTTTTTTAATTATTTCAAAATCTTTCTAATATTTTTAAAATTTTACAACAAATATTACTAAAAATAATAGTATTATTATTTTAAAAATAACTTAATTCCAATATTCATTAAAATATTTTTAAGAAATGAAAAAAAAAGTTGGACTCTTTTATTTAAAATATTATTTAAAAAATGAAAAAACAACTGTTTAATAGTTTTATTGATTATTTTACGAGTTTCATTTATGTAAATTTGAAAATTTATTACAAATTTGACTGAAAGCGTACACATAGGAAACAACAGTTGAATATAATGAAAAACAACATATAAATCAAACATTTTGCACATTTTCGAGATCAACTCGTGTTTCACGGTCGGACAATTGAATCTCTGGGACAATCGTAGGAGTTGGCGGTTCGTTTTCGATTGGCATAACGGTGGATTGTGGATTATATAATCCATAAAAATAAGGCGGCATGAAATCTGGGTTGCCTATACTTTGCCAATATTCAGGTGTAGGCGGTAGATACGGAGCTCGGGAGGTGTAATTTGGATGATTCGAAGGATTTTCATAACCTTTGAAATTTTAAACAAACGGCCAATTTGGAAATTATGGTGGATATTGTGTAGAAGAAACAAATCGAGGTCGATTTTGTGAGTTCTGACTATTGTCACCCATTTGGCTAAAAATTATGATTCAACAAAGAAATGATGAAATTGAAATTGATAGTGTGAGAAGATATAGAAGAGATATTGAGTGTGATTAGTAAAGATAAATGTTTTGCGATGAATTTGTAGAAATTGATTAGTATATATAGTGAATAAATTTTAGTAAATATCAATTGTAGTATTTAATTTTGAAAAGAGCCGTTGGTGAATAATTTTGCCGTTTGAAAAGAGCCGTTGGTGATTATGTTCGGGAGAATTTCTTCAGAACATGCCTTAATTAGCGACGGTTTCAAATAGCGACGGTTGTTAAAAAAACAGTCGCAATTAGCGACTTTTTTAAAAAACCGTCGCAATTAGCGACTTTTTTAAAAAACCGTTGCAAGTAGCGACGCTTTTCAAGTTGCGACGGCTTACGAAAAACCGTCGCAACTTGAGAAATAATGCCGTTCATTCTAATGAATTTCTTGGCTGCCATGTCACCCAAAATTAATAACTTCTACACCCACATTGGTGCATGAACATTAATGGGCGTTAATAATCACCCATTAACGCCCATTAATGCACCAATGTGGGTGCCCTAATACAGTGTTGTCTTAATCTCATTGAGGACATTCATCGACTAGCTCAGTCAAATTTGTCAGAATTAACAACTTGGTCAAACACCGATTCAGACAACTAGAGACATCTCTTAATCTGGAGACAATCATGTAGGGTTGTACGAAAAAAGATGAGATTGTCATCGACAAAGAAGAGATAAGAGATGGTTGGACTGTTATTGGCAAGTTTAACACCACAAAATAATCAGCGATCTAATGTATTGGTAAGACAGTAGATCTTTTATGAATCTTTATATGTGAGACGAGTCAACCCTATCGATATTCATAATAAAAAATAATATTTTTAGCATAAAAAATAATATTTTTTCATGGATGACCCAAATAATAGATCCGTCTCACAAAATACGACCTGTAAGATCGTTTCACGCAAGTTTTTGTCTAACCCAAAATGAAACAAATTATGATAGATGGAGCTGAGATTGGAATCAATTTTTTTTTATATGCATATGATTTATCAATCAATATTTAAAACATGTATTATATTATAAATTATTCAATAATAATATGAAAATTTTATTTATTTTAAAATAATATGTTAAACCAATATTGGTATTATATAAGATAAAAAAGCATTATAAATAATTATTTCTCTCATAATAAATTCAGCACAATAATATCTTCCTATTTAATTAACGAATTCCAGATCGAATTTGAGAAAGGTCTCGGGCCAGATTGGATCCAGTTTCCAAACCAAGTTGTAGAAATATCATATGATTCAATTAGAATTTCAAATTTAATTTGGCCCCAGATGGGCTAAATCATGAGGAAGTTGGTGAAAAATCCCCAATCAAAATATTTCTTTGGGTTCACTTCCTACCCACAAAATTGTGGTACTATGTCCTACAAAATGTGGTTCACTTCATGTGGAAATGTGGTACTAAAAAAGTACCCAGGGACTGAACACAAAAAAAATCGACGGCTGGGGACTGAAGACCAATTTCCCGTTAAATCATTTATGGAGTGAACCGGATTATGTTGGACCGAAACATTGTGTAGTTAAACGGCGTCGTGGCCGTCAAAATCTGACTCTAAAACCCTCAACCCTGAAAAACGCTGCAGCTGTAAGGTTTCACCTACAATGG
This sequence comes from Primulina huaijiensis, assembly GCF_012295235.1. Taxonomy (NCBI): domain Eukaryota; kingdom Viridiplantae; phylum Streptophyta; class Magnoliopsida; order Lamiales; family Gesneriaceae; genus Primulina; species Primulina huaijiensis. The sequence continues at coordinate 16,282,874 of NC_133321.1, forward strand.
CTAAAAGCAAAAGCTTCTTCTTCGAAGCCCCAAGTGATGAGGAAATCGATCACGAATCTGAAACTGAATCCGATGATGGGGAAAGTGGAGTAGCAGATCCGGAACTCGATCCTGACTCGGAAAATGAAGAAGAAAAAAGAGTTCCGAAAAGCAAAAAATCTCAGTCACCATGGGACTTCTCGTCGTATTCTGAATCAGTCTTCGACGAACACTCAAGGCGGAGCACCACTTCAATTGACGATAAAATTTCGAAAGCTCTCAAACAACATCCTATCCCGACAGCTGTTGACGATGATTCTGATGAACATTCTGATCTCGAACCCCATCACCAAGTATTTTATATATTTTCTTGGTTCTACATGTTAAATTTTGAAGTAGAAGTGGATTTTGTTGGTTTGTTTTACTGATTTTTTGGCTTTTTAATGGCACAGGAGGATTATAAGCCGGACGACATCGACGAAGAGGAAACCAAGAGTGGGAAGGATAGTAAGTCTTTTTTTGCACCAGCGGAAGGGGTGAGTTTCCAATCTAATTCGTTTTTGGAGCTCCATCTTTCGAGGCCGTTGCTTCGGGCTTGTGAGGCTTTGGGCTACAGTAAGCCGACTCCAATTCAGGTTTTTACTTTTTTTTTAACAATTTTTTTAATTCTGATTTATATTTGATTTTGATGAATGATTTATGTGGTTCACTTGGGTTATTTTATTTGTTTTGCTTTACCGTAGGCTGCTTGTATACCTTTGGCTTTAACCGGACGAGATATTTGTGGGAGTGCTATTACGGGTTCTGGAAAGGTATTTTATAGATTTCATGGAAAAATAATAATTCATCTTGTGTTAATGTCAAACATTTTGTGACTGTACAAATAAATTTTTTCCCCATCTTTAATGTTGCTAGGGGTAATCTAATTTTGTTGTCAATTTTTATTAGACCGCCGCGTTTTCTTTGCCAACCTTGGAGAGGCTGGTGTACCGACCAAAGAGTAGACCAGCAATAAGGGTTCTAATCCTCACTCCGACAAGGGAGTTGGCTGTTCAGTAAGTGATGCTTCCTGTGAAGTTGTTTTATGATGCTCCATGAATGTCCCACACAGGGGTTCAGACTTTTCTGTTCTCTTGTTATTTTTTACTATTACTTTTTGGTGGATGAGTGTTGTTATTCTCTATATATGGTTCTTTATATCCAAATAGCCACAAAAGAAAGATAATGCCTGCGTGCATTTAATATTTATTCTTAGGTGCTGTTCAGTGGTGTATATATATATATATATTTATGTGTGCAAGAGAACAATGAGACATCAAACTTACACTTTGAAGTCTCCACCAAATAACTTCAGATTCTTAACGAAAAATCACTTAATCTGAATAAATTGAGCACTGAATATATCGAATACACTAGGTGGCTGAGAAAGTATATTGAATTTCTGAACTCATTTGAAGAAAAGCGACGGGATAATTATGTAGTGAAAGAAATCCTTTTTAAGTGTGGATCATACTTAGAAGTATATAAAGATAATTTCCGTCATCTGTGCATCATGACATTAAAGTTTCAGTTCTCTGTGGTCTAAGTCGTGCATGGCAGCATGGTGATTGAAGGTTATACTGTTTATTGTTATCACTTTGGTACTCCAGCAACTAATAGCATATGCTTACTGTGATGGGATTGCTCGTGATAAATTTTATATGCGTTTTTAAAAAGATCAACACTAATGACTTTGGTACTCGAAAGTTCTAAACCAGTGACTAAAATGTTGCGTGTTGTGCATTTGTATGTTAGCTTTCTTTTAAGCATTCTGCATTAGAAATCAGGTTTTTTGGCAATCTATTTTGCTTTAAATGATGGCACTTCTGTTTAATTTTCTTACTGTACATTAAATATTGTGCAAAGTTTGAAAAAGGTTGCTCCTATTGTCTTAAATGTGTGAACAATTTACTGCTGTGCATCATGCTGTGATCTCTTGATGTCTCAATGCTATAGTAGTTGTATAATAACTTTCGTTAACACAGTAAGTTAATGTCCATTTGGTTGGTTTTCATTACTTATTTTTTCAACCAATTTGTGTGAATGTTCCTTTGATTGACTACTTGATTTTGTTTTTCAGGGTTCATAGCATGATAGAGAAACTTGCTCAGTTTATGACAGATATCAGATGTTGTCTGGTTGTTGGTGGTCTTTCAATAAAGGTCTGATTGTGTAATTAGTAAATCTCCTTTGGTGGTTTCAGATATAAATGAGCACGCATTAACAAAAAGGTTTAATATGTATTATGTACGTAGCAGGATAATTGTCAGCAAATGTTATTGGTAGAGTAACCCTAGAGGCAGAGTTCTGGGGTCTTAACCCTATCTTCAAAGTGAATGGTTTTTTTTATATGTGCTTCGTTAATAATTTCGACATCATCTAATCCGCTGTTTAAGACTGGTGGTCATATCTGGTTTCATCAGTAACAACTAATAATACCCAGTTATGCTTGTTAATATTAAACACAAAGAAACATCCATTAGATCTTTGCATGGATTTGATTGGTGGTAACTGAATATTGAGGGCATAATTATTTTACAATGCACTTACTTTTATTGAGAGTATATTGTTTATACCATGCACTTAATTTTAATCTGGCTAAGCGCCTCCTTCATTTCTTAGGGTTGTATATGAAGCTCAAAGAAAAATCTGAAAACTTCATTATTACAATTATATCGTGTAATAATCTATAAAATAACTAGTTCAGCGCATGAGTTATCCTATTTATATATGTGATTTGTCATCTGACCAAAAATTATGATGCCAAATACATGACGAGGTTTCTTTTATCTAACAATTTCTGAGGTATTTGGAAAATGCTGATGTGAGACCATATTAGGTGCAAGAGGCGGCCTTGCGGTCACTGCCGGATATAGTTGTTGCCACTCCAGGGCGCATGATAGATCACCTACGCAACTCTCTGTCAGTTCATCTGGATGAACTTGCAGTTTTAATACTTGATGAAGCTGATCGGCTCCTAGAGCTTGGATTTAGTGCTGAAATTCATGAACTGGTATATCATTAGACATTTTTCATTTTCGGCCGAAAATGCATGCTTAATGTTATTTTTTATCGTGAAATGTCAGAATCATGTTTTAGGAATCTAGTTGCGTCGCATAAAAGCTTCAGTTGCATTGATGATATTAATTGTGAAATCCTTGTGATTCAAACCATTATTCCATTTTACTTGAAAATAACTGGGGCCTGTGTTCAAGAGCGAAATTTGTTCCCTGTGGATATTATTTTGGTTAATGGAAGATGCCATTTGGCAATATTCCCTGTTATTTTATTTTCGTACTTTTTTACTGCTGTAGTTATGTAGTAAGCCAACTCTCTAGATACAAGTGCATCTGTTTAATAGCACCCATGTATTAACCGGGTCACAAAGATTAAAATTGGAATTAGTCATTTGAATATCTAATCTTTGGAATATGCTATTTTATTCGATCGATTCTGAACTTTATATTTTGAGGTAACTGATATTGTTCTATCATTCAGGTCAGATCATGTCCTAAAAGGAGGCAGACCATGCTATTTTCAGCAACCATGACTGAGGAAGTTGACGATCTAATCAAACTCTCTTTGAACAAACCCTTGCGCTTATCAGCTGATCCAACAACAAAGCGTCCGACAACTTTAACCGAAGAGTAAGTGGTTGCTTTCTTATGATCCATCATGAATTGTTCAAGATCATGTGGGTGAAACTGCTGCATTAAGTTGAAATGGAGCATATTTACATTGTGTGCAGGGTTGTTCGTATACGTCGATTGCGAGAAGCAAATCAGGAAGCAGTTGTTCTTGCATTATGTTCCAAAACCTTTACGGACAAAGTGATTATTTTCAGGTTTTTGCCCTTTCAAATTGAATTACTTACCATTTTCATTCTTTTTTTTTTATACGAAACTACTTTTCATTATAATAATAGTGCGGATTACAAAGGATAGTAATCCTAAGAAATAAATTACAAATATTGCAATAAAAACAGAGATCTTAAATCAAACACAAACATAATTCCAATCCCTAATCACATCAGCAATAAGTAAATGTTTGAACTCCGGTAACATTGTTGTCCATGTCGCGACCCTGAGTCTGATCTTTGCCCATACTTCGTCCAGAGACTCTGCCGAATCCGCAAACAATCTATTGTTCCTTTCCAACCACAGAGTCCAAAAGATGCAGTGCACCGTCAAGAGCCAGAATCTGTTATTCCTTCTTCTGTCTGCCATAGTCATGTCCATGATAAACAAGTCCCGAGCCTTTTTTGGAAATGTCCAATCGAAACGAAGTTCTTGCAGAACTCTTGTCCAAATTGCACGTGAAAAAGAACAGTGCACCAGAATATGGTCTTGGTTCTCTTCATGTCTTCGGCATAGATTACACCATTGCGGTCTTAATGCGCAATCAGGCCACTTTTTCTGCAATATGTCGCTAGTAGGTAGTTTCCCCAACGCCACTATCCACGAGAAGACTTGGACCTTGTACGGGATCGGTATTTTCCAGATATTTTCGTGGTATGGAAATGAAGGGAAAGCTGTAACCGGGAACAAAGAAGCATAGAAAGACCGAACAGAAAAAAACCCCGACGGATCCCCCAACCACACTCTAAGATCAGTCGTACCATTCTCCAACCTAACCGTGTCTAAAATCCCCAATAGTTCAGCAAATTCCTCTAATTCTACCTCATTTAAGGCTCTCCTGAAACGCAAATCCCACTGGAAAATATTATTGTTCACTCCCAAATCATTTACCTCTAAAAAACTTGTGATTGGTTTATTAACGGTTGAAGAGATTAGAAAAAGAGATGGAAAACGATCTTTGAACGACAAACCACCCCCCCAAGATATCTTCCCAAAAACGTATCAAGTTCCCCCCTTTTAAAATCGCCCTAATCAATAATTCAAAAGTCGAGTACGATTGAGAAAAAAACTTCCAGGGGCTTTTGAAGGTCGAGTTCCGCGCCGACCCCACATCCTAACCATTATCCTGAAGACCATAGATACTCTTGATAACTCTTTTCCACAATGAATGTTTTTCCACCAAACATCTCCACCACCACTTTCCAAGAAGTGCCTTGTTCGTCAAGCATATATTCCCCAACCCTAGTCCGCCCCTGTCCTTTGGCTTACAAACTTGTTTCCACCCAACGACATGGCAATGTGTCTCCCCATCCGCTCCGTCCCACAAAAAATCCCTCATCAATTTTTCCATTTTTTTCGCCACCACAATTGGCACTCTGAAAAGTGACATATAGTAAGTCGGCATCGCTCCTAAGACAGCCTTAATCAAAGTGAGACGACCACCTCTTAAGAGGAAAGACTTCTTCCAACTTGCTAGTTTCTTATACATTTTTGATAATACGGGCTCCCAAAATTCAGCAGACTTGGGGTCACCTCCCAAAGGTGCCCCAAGGTACTTTATCGGCCAATTCTCTTTTTTGCATCCAATTACTCGTGCCATATCCACGATTTTCTCTTCCAAGACATTTAATCCCAAGACAACGCTTTATTCCAAATTGATTTTCAGTCCTGATTTAACAGTGAAGTTATTGATAATCTCCCAAAGTGCTAAAAGATGCCTATTCGACTGTACAAAAAACAACGTGTCATCTGCGAATTGGATATGAGATATTTCGATTTTTTCTCTCCCCACCACCCATCCTCTTACCTCATTCACTGTCTTTGCCTTATCAACCAACCGACCCAAACAATCTATCACAAGGTTAAAGAGAAAAGGGGATAGTGGATCCCCTTGACGAATGCCTCTTTCCCCCTGGAATTTTCCCCGCGGTCTACCGTTGATGAATATCGAAAAAGAAACATTCGAGACACAACCTTTAATCCACGACCTCCATCTTGTCCCAAAACCTTTCATTTGCATCACATAATCAAGAAATCTCCAATCAACGTTGTCGTAGGCTTTTTCCAAATCAACCTTAAAAACCCAACCTTTTTTTTTTCCTAAGATGTTCTTCAACTATCTCATTCGCTATCGGACAACAATCCCAAATTTGCCTTCCCTTAATAAAAACGCACTGACTCTCTGAAATTGTCTTTCCCAAAACATTCTTCAATCTATTTGCCAAAACCTTTGCCAAAATCTTATACAGACTCGTTGTCAAGCTGATTGGGCGGAAATCTTTAACTTTGGTTGCATCTTGTTTCTTTGGGATAAGGCATATATAGGTTTCATTAGTAATGTCATTAACAATGCCACCATTAAAAAATTCAGCAAACACCTTAACTAAATCCGTCTTTACCGTATCCCAGTTCATCTGAAAGAAGGCCATTGTAAATCCATCCGGCCCTGGTGCTTTGTTCCCATCACAATCAAAAATAGCCCTCTTAATCTCATCTTCAGAAAATTCAATCTCCAACTCCTCTGCTTCATTCGTGTCTAATGGACACCATTCCAATCCATCGAAACCCCCACCACCCCTGTCAGATTTCCGGTATAGATTTTTGAAGAAGTTGACAATGCTTTCCTCTATCTGTTTCTCTTCCGTAATCACCTACCCATCTTCCAACTCTACCTTTTCTATTATTGATCTATTTCTACGATTGTTGATTAAAGCATGGAAGAATCTTGAATTTTGGTCACCTTCCCTTAGCCATTTCACATTTGCTTTTTGACTATCCATTTGAAATTTTCTAAACGACAACACTTCAAGTTCCGTCCTCCTTTCCTTTCTTTCCTCGTGAAGACTTTCGACCATTATCCCTCAGCCTCCAAACCATCCAACTGATTTATTCGATTAACCACCTCCGTGTATCTAACACCCACATCTCCGAAGACCTCCTTATTCCATTTAGAAACCTCAGCCTTCATCCCCTTGAGTTTCGACATGAACTTAAAACCTTCCCATCCCCGTGAAACCCCATTATTCCACCAAGACCTCACCAATTCTCTGAGCTTATGACGGGACAGCCAAGTGTTTTCAAATCTGAAAGGAGCAGAACTTAACTGTATCAAGTAAGATGGGGCAGTGATCCGATGTGATTCTTGGTAAGACCCTTTGTATGTAGTTTGGAAAAATCTCCATCCAACCCCTCGAAAAGAGGTATCTATCAAGTCGGCAGCAAATAGGTTGAGCTCTGAAATTCGACCATGTGAACTTTGCGTTTAACACAGGTGGATCGTGTAAACGCAATTCCCCTATCAACTTATCAAAACAGGATATTGATAGCAATTTGAATTAAGCAATCTGTTAGGGATTTCACTGAAATGTGCCATTTTTCATTTCTTGGCATTCGAAGCAAGACAAGCGTAGCATCCTGGATCACCATTGTGCTGGTTAGTTGATGGCTAAGATTTTAGATTCTCCATGTGGTGGATGGACATCTTCATTTTGCATCTTAAGTTAGTCATGAGGACATCAGGCATTATATCTGTAATTTCTTATACATGTTTGCCCAATGCATTTGCATGAATTAGAAATCATAACATGGAGCCTTGAGCTCAATTTTATCTTGCATTGAAATTGGGTTGCGATTCCATTTATCAGTGGTCACACCTCATCTCTATGAGGTCTAACATTCAGATATCGTTCCATATAATGATTGTCTTGCATTCATCGACCGTAATTTGTTGCCTGCTTGCAAAATTATTTGCTCTAAATTCTATGCCTGATTGATTTTACATTTTATTTTAGCGGAACCAAGAAGGCTGCTCATAGATTGAAAATTTTGTTTGGGTTAGCTGGTTTTAAAGCAGCTGAACTTCATGGAGACCTCACCCAGGCTCAGCGTCTAGATGTGAGCCCTTCTCAGCACCATCGTGGAGTAAGTCTGTAGATTCTTTCAATCTCGTGTCATGATATACGTTGTTTATGCACAGGCCCTCGAAATTTTCAGGAAGCAGCAAGTTGATTTTCTGATTGCGACAGATGTTGCTGCTCGTGTAAGAATAAAGTCTCTTTTCAATTTCACATAATTATGGCTATATTTTAAAGTTTTCAAGGAATTCAAATTGATGGATCTTTGTCAGGGTGATAGTTGCGTTGCTTGAATAGTTGATCTCTTGCTGAGAATATCGCTTTGATCCGTCGTTTGTTCTATCTCATCTTTTAGGGTCTTGATATTATTGGTGTTCAGACAGTTATCAATTTTGCATGTCCTCGGGACCTTACTAGGTAAGTAATGGGTTATGTATTTTTCAGTCCATGTTCTTGCTCTTTTTGGTTTTATATCTAAATTCCGAATCTAGCCTTCTCCACTTTGAATCTTTCTAGTTTTTGTTATCGCCAACCTTTTAGTTAAAATACTATTTGTACCGTGTAAAACAAGCAAGATACTCCTATGCAGTTACGTACATCGAGTGGGTCGGACAGCTAGAGCTGGCAGAGCAGGGTATGCGGTTACTTTTGTAACTGATAACGATAGGTCTCTTCTAAAAGCTATTGTAAGCATCTATTTTCCTCGCTTAAAGTTGTGATATTATTGTATTATACTTTCAGTCTTTTTTTTAAAAAAAAAAAATCTGAATGGAGAGTTTCTTGAACTTTGTTTATTTTTCAACTCCGGCTGTCGAGTGTTGGGTGTTTCCTAGAATTCATGAATCCAAGGTAGTCAAGTTAATATAATATTTGGATTGTTAAAAAAATATGGTATATGATTGATTTATTTTATGGTTCAACCTTAGGTTAGGTATAAATTCATAAAAAAAATCCTCGACGAGGTAACTTATTTGGTGGGGCTATAGAGAGTTGCAATTGAGCCTAAAAAAGTTTACAAAAAAGTATTTTTGCAAGTTAAATATCAAAATATTTAATTCATTATAAAATTAAAGGTAAAATGGAAATTTAATTTAAATATTTTAAAATAAGAATTAATTTCTAGAGGTTGAGTACTCGACGTATACTCAAGCTTAATGCATTAAAGCTCGGTCAGGGCTCAAAAATGTACTCGAGCCGGACTCAAACTCTATGCAAACAATACCCCAATCCAACTTTGATGTGAGGAAATTAATCCAAGTAAATCTCTTACTTGGGATCTATGTATCACGGATACCTTGAATTTTTTTTTTGAAGTATCGAATATAGATACGACACGGATATGGATATGACACACGGATACGCGTGTCAGATACAACAAAATCCGTGTCGTTGACTTTTTTTAGGGTTGACCAGTTGGATACGTTTTGGACACGGCGATGACACGCCACGGATACGACGTGGATACGTTTTTCGGATACGTTTGTGCAAAATTGCAAATATTTAAAAGTTTTAGGAGTTAATTGAAAAAAATAAAATTTCTAAAGACTAAAAGGAAAATAATTTAAAGTAAATTGGGTTGGGCTTTTAAATCCCTAAATACATTTGTATGTCACTTTCATTCTATTTCTGCTCAAGCGGCTCTTTCATACATTTGCGTTTTACATTTTGTACTCAAGACATTATGATTAATGAAATATTACATCTATCTCTATAATTTTTACTTTTCAATTCTAAATTTATATAAATATAAATATATATAATATTTATATATATTTTAATGATTGTCGTATCCTAGTCATATCGTGTCTTATATTTTCAAATTTTGACGTGTCGCCATATCCGTATCGTATTCGATACGATACCCGTACCCGTATCCATGCAACATAGCTTGGGACACTCATAGTTGTTAAAAGCAAGCTAGAGAAGTCCCTGTACATGCGAAGGAGTTGTCTTGTCTGATGTTTATATCCTCGTGAAATTCTATTACAGTTGATAGTTGATCACCTAATTTATAGTCCGTTATGGATGATTTGTGGTGAAAAGATTTAATCACTTGAAAGAGAGAAAATAAACATGGGAGGGAGGGGAACTATAAGCATAAAGCTTTTGCTTCGGAATTATCTTGGTTCTAAGACTTCTAGGAATAACATGACAGGTTAAAAGAGCTGGTTCAAGGCTGAAGAGCCGAATTGTTTCTGAGCAATCAATAAAGAAGTGGTCTGAAATAATTGAGCAAATGGAGGATCAAGTGACCTCAATTCTTCAAGAGGAAAGGTAAATATCATATATTGCCATCTGATTTCCTGTATCAAAACCTCATGGTTTGCATTAATTTTTTTTTTATCATTGGATTGCTACAGGGAAGAGATGGCCCTAAGAAAAGCTGAAATGGAGGCAACAAAGGTGGAGATGCTTTTTTCCAGGGATGGTTTCCTTTCGCCTTTGCAAATAATAAATTATTATTTTGTTATTTGATACTTTGTAGGCTGAAAACATGATCGCACACAAAGATGAAATCTATGCACGCCCGAAAAGAACATGGTTTGTCACAGAGAAGGAAAAAAAGCTTGTAGCGAAAACAGCAAAGGTAATTTCCCCTGTAATGAATGCTTTCTATGGAATTTACATATAATAGGCTAGGGAAGTCGTTTATTATTGCAGGCATTTCCCCTGTAAAGTTGTCAAAATGGACTGGCCCTCCCGCCTAGTAGGCTGGTTGGATTGGCAATTTTCCAACTTGCCCAAATGGTGGGTCACCCCGTCCCGCTGCCCGTTTTGACAGTTTTACCCTTATGTGGCATTGTGGCCAATTGGTTGTCAACTCATAATCAAAGGGGTTTAAATGAACTGAATATAAAGAAAATTTTAAGTCTTAAATTCGACTCAAATTAGATACATTAGAGCTTGAGTTCGATTTGAAGATTGAAAATTTTTAGTTCAAATTCTGTTTGAATAAAGGTTCGGCTCTAAATATTCGAACATGTTCGCGAGCTATTAAAAAATAAAAGCTCGAAAGTCGAAATATATTTCTTTAATATATAATTATATTATATTAATAAAATATTAAAACTCATGAGCATTCAGTTTATGTACATAATAATTTGGACTCGAGTTCGATTAAAAAATTATTTGAACATATTCGAGTGCGGCTTGAATTCGATAATTTCGATTATGAATCAAATATTTTTCAAGCCGGTTTGAAGAAACCAGATTCATGGTGGTTGTTTCACCCCTATAGTTGAGTTTGCTTTTGGTGCATTTACAGTCTAGACTCTTTCCTGTTGAAACATTTCTGTGTTAGTTGTTTTTGTTAACTCATTTAGATGGCACTTGCAAAACCATTTTCTAGGAAGTTTTGGATAAGCAGAAAGGTAATGGCAAAGATGTGATGAGTGCTGAACAAGCAGAAGAGTTGAAGATGAAGGAAAAGAGAAAGCGAGAGCGTGAGGTGCTTGATGTATAACATTTATATATTTTTGTATACATTATGATGTCAAAAATTTTTACATTGAGCTATTATATGTCTAGAAAAATTTGCCCAGGAAGAAACGACGAAGATTGGAGGCAGCTAGAGAGACATTAGAGTATGAAGATGAAATCAAGGCACATTTTCTTCTCTTCTGATTTGTATTCTATTACTTTTCTGAATTTCATTTGAAATATACACTACTTTGTTGTAAAATTATACACGAACAGTAGGTTCCGCTAATATTTAATATGGCATGCGGATTATTAATTTCTGCATATTGCTAAAATTTGGTTGATAATCTTTAATATCAAATTATCAGGGAGAAGAGCAACATAAGAAAGAAAATGATGGAATCTCTCTTGTTGATGTGGCTTATCGTCGAGCAAAAGCAGTGAAAGCTGCGAAGAGGGCTGTTGATGCTGGGAGAGTTATGAGAAAGACGGATAAGAAGTTGAAGCATCCTATCCAACAGAATAAATCTAGAACAGAAGAGATACAGGAACTTTTCAAAGATGACATGAGTGAGAAAAGGCAGAAAAGAGCAATTGGAGGAGGTGGGAGGAAGAAATCATCATTTAAGAGCAAATCACGGTATGATATTCAATGTTGTTCCTGTTTTATTGCTGATAACCTAAGCCTCAATTTATCTGTCTATTCAGACTAAGACAGTTTTATATGTGCAGTTATAAGCGCAGATAGATTAAAAAGATTCCCTAGTACGTTGTGTTCTGGTTCTGCTCTATGTTCACACTGCTGTATGGAATGGACATGCAAACATGGCCCATGGGATGAATTAACTGGTCAGTTCATCCTTCCGGCGAGGCATCCTGGGTTTTGATAAGTGAAATTTGCTGACACTAGAGGAATCCTGGGAGTTTTGATTTAGTTATCCTTGCTACTTGTGTATTTAGCATAATGTGTTTTGATACGTTTGATCTAAAAGTTAAACTTATAATTTGAACTTTCAAACCTGGAATAGAGGACACAAATTATTCAGTAAAAATTGCAATTTTTGAACTTTTTTCCAGATTGAGTGCGATAACCAAAAACGCAAGTAGGATTAGCTGGTGGATGTTCATGAGAGCACGCACTTATGCATGTATTTGCATGCAGTAAATGTAATGCTGAAAGTGAGCAAAATTATCCTGAACATCTTTGTTTTAAGTGAATGTTATACCTCCCTTATGTTAAAGAATGTCTTAAATTTTTAAGCAGAAGCTAAGCTAGTTTATAGTAGTTTACCGAATCAAACACCATTACAAATGATAAAGACAAAAATAATTACACATTAATTTAATCATTGTATTGGAGTTTTTTATGAGTTTATTGTACTTTTAAAATATCTTTATCAAGTTACTTTATCAATCTAACTTAAATTTTTTTTAAAAAAAATATTCATGCTACCCCACGGCCCCACCCAGAGAGTAAGCAGGACATCAACAAATAATATATATATATATATAGAGTTTTGATATGCTGCACATCTACCGTGCACAATTATGTGAGCACCGATGAAGTGTCACTCACCTACTGGATGTGATGAAATATAGAAAAATTACGCANTATATATAATGTAATTGAAATCTAGGCGGGGGTTTTGTTTTGGTGTTGCCCCGCCAGCATAAATTATTATTTTTTAAAAAATTGCGTTAGTTAAAGTTTTGAAAAACAATATAGTTTGATAAAAGAAGTACAATAAACAAATAAAAAACTCTAGTATTTCTTCAACATATTCTTATAGATACATACATATAATACGTGATGACAAGATCCTAAGCAACAGCAATTGATTAAGAACATATTACAAATGTGTATTCAAGGACAAGGATGTTGCATTTGGTTCATTCTATCCCAGAATTCTTTCTTCGGCAGTGAAAACAAGTGCTCTGAAATTGACAGAGATCAATGGGAATGCATTGGAATTGCATGTGCCCTGCTTAATTACGATTTAACAGATCCCACTACATACATGACTGCAAAATATTTTTGATGGCAAAACCAAAGAAGGAGTTTACTCATCTGTCAAGATTAGTTGTAAGTAAATGAAGGAGAGATATGCTTCCTTGTGTTCTACTCTTGTCGTCCATTAGTGCCCTCTTTGCTCCTCGAGCAACCTGCATCAATAATTTCCAATGTTAAAAAGATTTTGTGGATGAATAATCAAATAGATTAAAACGCTAAGATAAAGACTAGAATCTGGATTGAAAAAGTGTTATGCAAGAAACATTTTCTTTCAGCCAGTTTTGTATGCAGACAAAAATAGCCAGGGAATAAGTGTAATTAATTTAACAGATCGGTGCTTTTGTGGCATACTTGTAATTAATGGTGAAGAAAAATTGTTGGCTTGCTTGAATTTTTTACCTTTGGCTCGTCTTCCTCGTCGTTGACCTCCAAAATGCTGATGTCCTTCAATAAAACAGATGAAGATGGCAGGAGTCTCCTGAATAATTTGAAAGTTAGTTTGTTGAGTAATATAGAATGAAAGAAAGTCTTGAGATGGATGGAATCATGGTGCGATGTGGCAATATACTATGACACAAACAGATTATGAGTTGCAAGCGAAAACCTTTTTGGTTTCTCTGAAAGCCGTAAATTATCGCACTTAGGCAGAACAGTGATTGATGGATTGAGCTGCTTGGAAATTAGGCAATAAAGATAATTAAAAAAATTTCTCAAGGAAACATACGCAAAATTACTTCAATCACAACATACATTATTTAACTTAACCAGTTCATGAAACAACCGGCGAACTAGAATATGCAACCATCAAGTGAATAAATTTTAGCAATACAAAAGTCCAACCCATAGTTCACTAAAAAAATGGCCAACCCATAGTTAAAGCTTGTAGTTCAACCCGTCCCAGACCATGTGATCATCATAGAGGAAAAGGATATATCATTACAATCATTACACCTTTCTCCCGATTAATGGAGCAGAAGAAAAATCTTGAAACTATTCCCCATGCACACACTGGCAAGCAAAGGACAAGCATTGGCTGTTACACAGAAAAATACATATCCATATTATTAACTTCTTACTCTCACGTGTTTTAACAAAAAAATATGTTGCTGGGTTGAATGGATCAGAATTTTAGACATTACATCAAAGTTTATACTCAAGCAGATAAATGAAGGATGAGGAAATCAAATAAAAAAATTTCTAAGTTTTTTATCTATCAACTAACCTTGCTCTTCTCATTATTGAATTGTGCGTCCTCCGCTACAAAACAGTTTCCATCATTCTTAGGAGGTTCGGCATTTGAAAAGGCTGCAACAGAAGACATGTTTCTCTTAATCAAAGACAGAAGGCATTTTCATAGAAATATCATAAAACTGACTGCATAGGATCATAGAACTAATCAGTGAACTAGCAAATTGAATTAAAAGAAGGATAAATTCAAAGAAGTGGAATGTGTAGTGTATCTCAACATCATGATCAATTGGCAAGGTCTATAACAAAGAGACCTCATTGTGTGTCAGTATGGATTTTATCCTGGACGTTTATGTTTTCTTAGGCCAAGTTCACTCAGCATAGAACAATAAATGGTGGGAATTAACTCTTTCGGGGTTTGGAAGCAAGTAATGGATATAAACCATACAAAATCACCTAGATCTACTTCATTTTAGAGTATTGGTACAGATGAGTGTCTCAAAGGATGGTTTCGTACTTCCCTTAGTGAACAGCACAAGCATTTTTTTTTTTCAAGGTAAAGATAATGAGCTTAAATTCCAACCTGTTTCCCCGCTTTCAAGCTGAGTCTGGTCTCTGTTAGCATATCTTAAATTTTCATAATCTTGAGGAGTTTTTTTACTTTCAAATTTCAATGAAGCATCAAGACAAGATCCATTTAATACACAATCACTCTCAGGTTTCGAATTGTTTGCATCTCCCACAAAGTTTTCATCAGCTTGTTCACATTCATGACTCAAATGAAGGCACACACTTTCCAACAGACTAGTTGTTTCACTTGTGCAACAAATGTCTGATGTGCCAGTATTTATCATGCCATCTTCAACATCAACAACAGTTACTGAGAAGTCTTTAGGTCCGGAATACAAATCCGCCGTGCTCGTGTCTTTAAATCCTGCAGCATCTTGGGCATGACTTGTGTAGTGGGTTTCACTTGTTGAAAACATATCCAATGTGCCGATGGCTTTAAAGTCATCTTCAGCATTATCAGTACTTACTGGAGGGTTCTCGGTTATGGAATACACATCAACCATGCCGGTATCTTTAAGGTCCACTGCATCTTCAGCATCATTAATACTCTTCGAGGGAACTTCAAGTTGCTGACAGTATGCATAAAAGATGAGTTATTTTGAGGAAACAAAACAACGAAGAAAATGGATTGCTATTTTTAACCTGACTGGGATGCTCTTCCACTTCACCAGATGATGCAAAAGTCACACTTGAATCTCTCACCTGAACATAAAAGAAATAATCATGCAAAAAGTAACAGCAACATCATATAGGGGCGCACAATGTAGAGAATGCAGGTGATTCATAGAGTGATCGGCTTTCTTCTTATTTTAAGTTTCCTTCAACTCGTTCAAGCAACAAGATCCAATTTCAAGGTTCACCTGCACTGAAACTTACTGACCAACAAAACCATCTATTTTACAAAGACTAAGCTATTAGAGGAAATTAGAAACCCTGAAAAGTAGCTTTTGTTTCATTAATTAGATGGTGGGCTAGTATAAACACAAATCACCATAATTTTGTGTTCAGATTGTCCCAAAAATAATTTGATATTTCATTAGGTTTCCTGCCCTTAAATCTTGAAAAGTAAAAGCAGGTACTTTTTAAAAATAAAATATTAAAAAAATAAGGAGCCAGATGATAGATCTCAAAGGACACAATTAGTCTTTAGGTACCTCGTTAGATGAAGCTGTTTCACATTTTGAAGGACTAGAAAAAGCATAATTCAATGGAACTGGAAACTCGCGACCAGTACAAGTTTGTTTATGGCACATATAATGAGACTTCAGTTGCTTCAGTTCATTTTCTAGATGAGAGAGTCTCATCCTTTCATGTGTCAGTTCATTCTGGAGGCCCAAGTTTCTTGTCTGCTCCTTGGTTAAGCAATCTCTTAGGTGACAGTTTTCATTTTCGATCCCCTATTGGAAAGTAGAATAAGAAATTAAGATTTAAGAATACAGCGAATGTAATAAATTTTAGCTAAATGAACAGTATTTGGAAATATAAAAAGATATGAAAATTCTGTTTACTAACCATTATTTGGTTGTCCCAATAACAGTTCTCACCTCTAGTTTTTCCTTATAATGTTTCAAGACATTCCACAAAGCTTTTGAAAATCCTTGCAGGATTTGGTACTTCCTATCTTTGTCATTATTATGTATAACACAATCCCTCTCTGACGATGATTTCCCACTAACTTCCTTACTCACAAGTCCATCATCCAGGACCTCAATCTCCGTCAAGCATGCATCATCAATCTCCTCAATTTTTTTATTGAGGCCATCTTTGATCACTTTCATAGCTATCCCTGTCCATAGAGTATCACCAAGTGAAGAATGTTGAACAAGAAAAAATAAAGCTATATAAATTAAGGATAAAAAGTGTATAATAACTAAATAGATATATTTAAGCAACCTGAGGTAGTCAATGGTACATTTCTGTCACCAATTCTCCCGTCGACCTGAAAATGGAAAATAATCAAAGCGAGTAGGCAAAAAGAGCCTGAAAAAGGGCAATAGTGGTTTACGAAATCGGTAAACTAGATTACATCACTGAAACAAAAGCTTGCGCTTTGTCTGTTTGACAGCAGTAGCTTGAATTCGTAAAATATGAAGAAATATAAACGGAACAGTGATCTGTAATATTGTAAATCAGTTCATATTTTTATTAAATTTAGCAATACCGGTGAGAGGGAAATTTCGAAGAGCTCACACTTTGCCTGCTCAAGAGGCAAATGTGATGGTAACAGTAGGCAGAAAGAGCCTGAAAAGAAGCAATAGTGGTTTACAGAATTGGTAAACTAGATTACATCACTGAAACAAAAGCTTGCCCTTTGTCTGTTTGACAGCAGTAGCTTGAATTAGTAAAATATGAAAAAAAATATATACGGTACAGTGATCTGTAATATTGTAAATCAGTTCATATTTTTATTAAATTTGGCAGTACTGGAGAATGGGAAATTTTGAAGAGCTCACACTTTGCCTGCTCAAGAGGCAAATGTGATGGTAACAGTAGGCAGAAAGAGCCTGAAAAGAAGCAATAGTGGTTTACAGAATTGGTAAACTAGATTACATCACTGAAACAAAAGCTTGCCCTTTGTCTGTTTGACAGCAGTAGCTTGAAATCATAAAATATGAAGAAATATATACGGAACAGTTATCTGCAATATTGTAAATCAGTTCATATTTTTATAAAATTTGACAGTACCGGCGAGAGGGAAATTTTGAAGAGCTCACACTTTGCGTGGTCAAGAGACAAATGTGATGGTAACAGAAATCATAATTAAAATAACAGTTAATATACTGCAAACTATGACAATGAACACATTTTATATATTTTAAGAACATATTGTTCGATAAAACTGCATCTTGATTCATCAACTTCTGATGATTGAAAAGTTGAACCAGTTTTGAATCTAATTATGAGTTACAAGGTAGACTAGGCTAACATAGTGCGTTAGCTTCAGCAAAATAGCATGGTAGGACTTATGATTACACAATTGCTAATGATCGGTTGTGGAAAAAATTGGCAAATTATTTACCAAATAAGCTTCATCACTATTGATCTTCATTTTCTTAAGCTGCTCTGCTCGAGGAAATGCTTGGTTTGGTCTCTTGCTGCAAGTTATATTTACTGGCTCTACAAGACTTTTAAACCTACATAAAATATGAAATTATTTCATAAAGAATTTGTTTGGAGTCCAACAGGCCCAGAGGAAATCTTACAGAGCTCCCTACTTGATTTTTGTGAATGGCGATGCCTGCCTCAACAGAAAAGAAGTGCTGAGATAATCCTCTATACCAGGTTTTACTGTTAAAATCTGTAGAATTAAATAAACATATTTGAATTGTTGAGATGACTTAAAGAACATAACACTTGATCTGTAAACTCACCAACATCATCCTCTTCTTGCCTTCCAGATACTCTCTCAAATACCTTGTTAACTGATCACAGATAAACCAGATTCAGAATACCATGTAAAATCAAGATGGAAAATTTAGGAACCTAATTGTTTCAAAATATCCGATCAACTTTAAAAACTTAGATTACCAAGGAGTATTGGTAGTGCTTTTGCAGTGGCTTAGTTTGGTTTTTCTGGTGCTCCAACAATGACTGAAAACAAAAAATGTAACTAAAGGACAACATACAGCAGATTCCATTTCCAAAAATAAGGACATGGCTTCAACTACATGTTTGTTCATAAGTCTGACGCAAGAAATCAAGAGGGCAAAATAACCTGACAGTTATGGGTGTCTTACCCTCAAGCACTGACCAAACACCATTGAGGTATTGTTGATGAAATTGCTCTCTAGCAATCTGGTACCCTGTAAAACATCAACATTGTGCAAGAGGATGTGTTATTTGACCAGAACAACATTTAATCAAATATGTTTTGAAGATTAATAATTTCTTTGCAAATGACTACTACTTCTATCCATGTAATTTCAAGAAATATGTCTTCATTTTATAAAATCTGTGGAAGAAAGAAAAGCGGTTGTCAGAATGCTCTGTGGATATACTGGGGCGAATCTATGCAGTCACAGTGAGAAAGATCTGAGCATGTAAGAAAAAAGAACATAGATCAAAGAGGACTCAAACAAATTAAAATTGTCAAGAGTAAAACTTTATCTTACACCAATAGGCAATAATACTGATTAAGAAAAAGTAACAGCCACAAAATCTTTACAAATCTAAGCTATTATTTTTAAAACACGTTAGAGAAAAAAACAAATTAAAATAAAAAAAATACTATACAAATTTGAAATAAAAGCTTCTAGAGAAATGGTTTGCACTTAATAAAATTGCAACGGAATTTTGCAAACAGAAGCCTGCGTAATTCAATTAATACACACATCAACGGTTGGTTGCAGATGAAAATTGACACATCTAGGAATAGATGGCTGTCAGTTTAACTTTAAAATAACGAAGGAGGTTAATATTTTTGAAAATGTAGGTACAAGTATTACTGATGTCATCCAGCTACAGAATTTTTGGTTCCTGCAAATATCATTCACTTGCGTCAACATACTTTAACTTTTTTACCTGATTACCAGTCTTCTTTTCCTTCTCAGCTCCAGCAAGGTCCACAATTGATAACACAGCAGTACTTGATTTGCTATCAATGTCCTCATTAGTTTTATTGGAACCACATTGGATGTTAATTATGCATTGCGAACGACTGCATTAATTAGTCAAAAATGTAAATTGGAACGGTCAAAGGGGGATAAAAGCCGATCCGTATCAAACTGATGATACAAACATACAATATACTATGAGGAGCAAGCAAAATACAGTTGAAAGAAGTTGGCAAAAGCAAATTAGCACCAAGCTGGTGCACATTACATACATCGCTACTCCTAGAAGCAATACTGAAATTCATCTACGAAGACATTATTAAATAATAAAGACAATGATGAAATTGTAGAAAAGAAAATCTAGGAGTCATCAATTCCTATGGCCTAAATCAGTTCCCCAACAGCCATAGCATCTGATGTCCATCTCGCAAACAGTGTAGTGAGGAATAAACTGATTGATTGTTAACCAAAATGTAATTTTGCAAATTAGATTAGTTGATGAATCATAAATCAATGATAAACCTACACCTCCAAAAATCACCCAAATTGGATGAGCACTACCCAACTGAAATTGACATAAAAATTCACAATGAAAAGAAAAAATAACCAATTATTTAGATGAATTTGACCTGATAAGCACCTAAGAACATAGTGAATAAGCACGTAAGGCAATCAAATATACCTATCGCGGTGTAACGCAAAGCATAGTTCATCAGCGGCATTATTGTTTCATGTGACCAGAAAATATAGAAGTTTGAAAACAGTTAGAAATAATAGGTCAGGAACCTCGATTGAATATTTGAATTGGTCATTGCCGTTGAACGTTTTAGCATTCCTTGTGCAATTAGTAACTCAGCTTGCTGAGCATCAAAAACAACCACCTAAATGACCAAAAATGATTACTTATAGTTATGGCTCCTTGATCCAGTTAAAAAAAAGTGCAATCATGTATGAATAGTTATGAGCATTTAATGGTCAAAAATAGAGTCCAAATTGAGCTACCTCTTGGAGGCCCCTGACAATTGACTGTTGCATGCATATTTCACCGCCATCATGCAATAAATCAACCATTCTCTCAGCCTTTCCTTTTTCCGAGCAGATTTCAAACATTGAAAGATGGAAAATCCTACCACCCACATAACGTCATACATATTAATAACTTTGTCGACTATGATGTTTTAAAATTTAAAGTGAGTGAGTACACAAACAAAAGCAGGGAATTGAGGTCAGGCAAACGGTTTCTTTCGTTATTTAAAACATTACCTAGATGATTGAATCCCATCGCTTTCACTTTTGCAAAAAATTCTTCGAATAGCAAGAGGCACCATACCAGGCTCCCTCGCACACCCAAAAACCGTGTGAGTCTTCCCAGAGCCGGTAGGCCCCATGGCCACAAGCAATCCGCTTTTCCCATTAAGAAAGTCTTCAACTAACGGGTTCACCATTTTCTCATACACATCAGTCTACAAAGCAAGATAAAAAATAAAAAAATAAAAAAAAAGTCAGTACTAGCACAAATTTAACAAGCACCGTAATAAGTACTTAATAACCTGAGACGTTTCAGAAGAGAAGACGTGAGAAAATCCTTCATAGGCCTCTGATTTGATTCTCTTAGTTTCTTGCAACGCTTGAGGAGTTGAAACAGTGACGGAACGCAAATCATCGTTTATTTGTACACATATTTCAGTGTTCTTCTTTAATTTCGGTCTTGAACTAATAGTTACCTTCGGATTTTTTGGCCAGGCATTCTTCAACTCCGTCCTACTTTTGGGGTGGACACCATGCCTCTGGATATCCACGGCTCGGATTCTTAAGTAGACCTTAAGGTTTTCGGATAGAATTTTAGGCGAACGAAGGTTTTCATGATTATCAGTATTCTCAGGAATTCCAATTGACTCATCGGAGAGAATGTCTCCAAGAGGACATGAGGGGACGTCTGTTGGAGGAGCTGGTGAAGTGAAAAGTTCACGGAGGGGCACGGCGGAAGGAGTGGCGCGTGCTTTTCGAGGTGGATTGCGTCGGATAGTGACGGTGGGGGGACACGGCGGAGGTGATTTCATCTCCATTTTCCTACTGCTCGACAAGCGGCGATGGTACTTGCTTGATTTGAATTGAATATTCTTCAGATGGGGATTTAAACTGATAAAGAGCGGGATGAATAAACGGGTCGGGTCGGGTCGGGTCGGGCGTTTGCTTTTTGTTGATGCGCTTTCAAGTTTCCATAAAGTCGTGTCACGCTTCAGCTAACTTTTTTCAAAGATTTGTTTACGTTATATTCTTTATTTTTTTTTATTCAAATATAAAAAAAAAACATATAATTATAAAAAAAAATTACCTAAAACTCATTTTTATATAAAAGAAACCCGAAATTTTATCTAAAAAACAAAGTGCTAAATTCCATGAAAAGGCGATAAGCCTAAAATCTTCGTCCGAAACGGTCATAACATAATTAATGTAACAATAAGTATATTATTACATAATTTTTAATTAGAAAACTTTTATTCTTACATTAAACTTTATAGAAATTATTATTATTCAGTTTATCATTATTTAATATAATATTTTTTTCGTTTTAAAAGATAAGATTTATAAGATGATTATACAATATATGTGTGTGTGCAAGGATTTGTTCATTAATAATTTTAAAAAAAAATGATATTTGACAATATATGTATAAAAATTATATTTTTATCTTAAATATGTATAAATTGCATCATTTTCTTGTTGTTTATAGTTAAGTAATACTTTTAAAATTAATTATATATATGATTGTCTGAAAATACTTTGCCTAATAATAAATAATATGAAATTTATTCAGAATTCCAAAGGGCTGATCGCTCTCAAGTGTATCATATAATACGAGCAGTACACAATTGTGGAAAAATCAATCCCTAAAAGCTAGCTAGCTAATAGCCAACTCGTAATTGGACAATGTCAATATTCACAAAAACATTTATTGAAAAAAACCAATGTCTTAACTGTAGAAATACCCAGTTCAAGATGCAGTTCTCCATTGCATTTCAATCTGGATCCTGCCATTTTTCGAGTTGATGAGGTGGTACCTCTCGTTGATTCGTTTGTTGTTGACAACATCAGACAAGTATATATCCACATAGCCCAACGTTTCCTACGAGGAAACAAGTTTCTATGTTGATCAGAGGAAGATGAATCTTGTATAAACAATGTCTAAAGTTTTGTCACTGCACGCTCAATTACCTTAGGTTGTAGCAGAGCCATTCTTTTCGACGTACTGACAACTTCAACATGAATCCTGTCATTTGTGGGAGGCTCATCCAGCATGAACTGAAACTCCTCTTCCCATCTTGGATCTCTGTTCTTCTTCACAACCTGCCAAATTTGTACCATTTAAAAGAAATTTAATCATTCATGACAAGTTTTTGCATCAAATTCTTGAATTATACACAGATTCGTCACACTGTTTTACCTTAGTTTTTCTCTCCTCCCCTCTAAATAGTAGACGTACTGATGGATTTGTATGGTTTTTCCCTTCCAAATCTTGAGCTTCATGGACTATAATAATGAGCAGACCGCCACCTTCAGGGGTTCCTTCAGGAGCCTTTTGTACTGAATCTGAATCCGCGAGATTGGTTGGCAACTCTAAATCCTTCAAGGGTTTGTAATTGACTTCAATAACAAGTTGTCCTCTCGACTTCTCATTCTGTACATCGTCCGGATTCAGGTTTTTGAGAAGATCGAGAGTCATAGTCTTTGGCTCCTCGGGTGTGAGCTCTTTCAATGGTATTAAATTCAATCCCATCTTCTCATGCGAACCAACCTAAACAAAGAAATTAACAGGGACAAAATAAGGGGAAGGAAATTGTAGCACAGAGTGCCTCCCACTATACCTATTAAAGTTGTTAGTAATGGTCCAATTCATATCTTTTAACCGAAACACCACATTTTGATTGTTGTCTAACATAGGCAGGCAACCATACAGTACATTAGAGATGACTTTGAATCCCAATGCAACAAGGAGGCCAACACATCATGGTCCGGTTCATGATTGCATAGCAAAAGACATAGACGTACCTGTTCCCAGTCATAGACAGTAAGCTCTAAAACTTGAGATTCAGGATCCTTAACAACAAAAGTGAATTGCTCATTCCATTCAGGGTTCAGGTTCTTATGTTTTACTGTTGTTTTCTTGGACGGAAGTTTCTCTTCAGTAAGATTTATCTTCACATAAGGGTCAGATGCCCCTAAGAGATCCTTCTTCTTAAGCTTTAGGGCTCTGACAACTTTCACATCAAGAATCCCAACTGGTTTCTTCATTGCTCTGTCAATGGCCAAAAAACAATACATATCAGTAATTGAAGAACTTATTATAGTTGGAGAATGTTTAACAATACAAAGATTTAAACATACTTTGAGGGATCCATTATCTGAACTTCGAGTCTTTTAGGCCATAAATACATATTTGCAACCTGATCTTTGATAAGATCCTGAAATAAAAACATGAAATTTTGCAAGGGGGTGTACCATATCAACTTCAAATACCAACAACATTTCATGGTAAAAAGTACGAATGAATTTTTTGGTGGTTATGAAAGGACATTCATTCTGTATTACTTGTACAAATCTGTATGCCCCAGGGATGGACATAGCATCAGCACCTAGCAGCTTTACTCCAAAATCAACATGAGGCTACAAAGAAAATTTAAAGGAAGAAGATCATCAGGTCTGCAATTCAATGGTTACCTAAATCCTGAACATATTTAACTTCTTCCATGTATGATTGTTGATTTCCCACTGAAATATCACAATTTGCATAAAATTTGCAATGCAAAAAGTACATGTATTGCTTTGTACAGGCCTCTCAGCAAATGCCATTTGAGTTTCATGTGAAATATTACAAATAGATTTTAATCCATTAACACACACCTTCTCCATTAGAGAAACATGTATATTTGCGAAACAAGGAAAGCTTGGAACCAGTGGCTTTAACGTGATTCGTGGAGAAGCAAATACTTGCAGGTCAAGCACCTGACATTTTCCAAAAAAAAAATCAGTCAGGGCGTCATCACAAGTACATGATAATTATTAGATATAAAAAAGGGAGTCGGCTAATTCCGCGGCTTTGAAACCATGTAGTATCCTAAGTTTTTGAATGCTGTCAGTATTTTGTATCTGTATCGCCTCGTATCCGTGTGATATTTAATAGATAGAATACCTGGATAGTAGCTCTCAATCCAAATGCCTTAATAGCAACCAGGATGTTAGGGTTCGCAGCCCATTTCAAGCTTAGTTCCATCATCAATTCCTTTTCCTCGGTGTTATATACTTTCATTCCTGGCACGATATCATAGACCACATGTAGAAATCAAGAAGACATATACCAAAACGTAGCAACAAGTGGTTTTCTTTCTTGATGAACCCATAATTTCAACATGCAGAATTTACATCGATATGAATCAACTGTTCGAATCAGCTAGCAACCTTCACTATGGACATCGTTTGTTGCAATTAACACTGTAATCTCAAACAGAAAGAAGGTTATTTGAGATCAAGCAGCAAGTTGTATTACAAGATGCAATGAATAATAGAGATTCATTTGTTTGAATTGATCGGGAAACGATCTCCTTTTACGACAAATTGGTTCTGTTCAAGATTGTCAGCAAAAAGTGAAGGTTTTTCTAGGAGACACAAACAAGTGACAACCATGACATGATATATACTAGTGATATTTATAGTCCACTGTGCATTTTGTCTGCAAATTATATCTGGATGTAGAAGAATGTATCAGTGATGAGACCTTGAAAAGTAGGCGGAAGGCATCCCAAAGTTAGTGCTTCAAAATCCACCGAATCAATTTTGTATTTTGGAATTTGCTCAGCTATCATGGGCTCAACTATTTTCTTCGCCATCTTGCAGATTGCCTGAGGACCTTAGAATGTTAAAGTTTCGTCACAATGACCAATGTCTCCAAACAACAGAAAAACCGAAAATTCATGTAATCACAAAATTAATGTAAAATAAGACTACTTTCTTTTATCACACTCCAAAATTTCCATAACAAATTCATAACCATACCTTATCCAAACAAGGCCACATATATCCTATGAATTTGTTCAGCCAATCGACCTGCACAAGATACGTTTCAGACTATGAACTAAGACAAAAATTGAGGATGCATGTGAAGTAACACTATTCTTGCAGATTCTTTCATAGAGCACAGTAAACTGGAACTTACTCTATCGTAATCAGGATTTTTTATCCAAAGAGGTATTTCTGGGAGCAGCTTTTGAAGACTTTTAGAATCTTTTTCTACCAATGGACGAATTTGGGGATCCTGTTGAGTGTAAATTCCAAATAAGTTACAACGTCGTCAAAACTAGTCACATAGGCAATCCTCCGAAGTTAAAAGATTTAATTTTTACTCGAAATTTTTTCTTATATTGTAAAAGTTTCACCACCAACGATGCAAAATACAGCAATGTGTACGAAAAAAGGCATCCAGACTACGGAAGAAAGGTAACAAAGATTAATCCAAACAAGAACAAAAAACAAGCAGCAAACGTAAGTAAAAATAAAATTCAAGATAAAACATTTTACTCCAGACTTCAAATGGGAGTATTGATTTCAGAATAAGCGTAAAAAAAAACTAACCTTGACATCACTCGGTTGATAGTATATGAACAAAAAGTATCCCACCACAAGCCCAACTGTGATCCCAAAACCAAATCCGAAAACACCCATTATCGTGCTAATAACACCCATATCAAATCTTGTTCCCAAAAAGACCCGAAAAAATGGAGAAAAACAGAAGAAAATCCAATAAATATACGAGAAAGGCCCTCGAGTTCTCTCTCAAGAAACGACAATTCAAATCTTGATGAAGAAACAGGTCTAAATTCAAGAAAACTTGACAAAACTATCAAGCATGAAACACATTATTAGACCCAAAAGATTAGACAAACAAAAGGACAATACAGAAAGTGAAAGAATCTACAATTTTCTTTTCTGTTTTCGGGTGATGCGAGGAGTCAAGAGAGCAATAAAAGAAACATAATTTCTTGACCAATCTTTGCATTTAACGCCCCATTTGGATCCACATGTAACGGCCTCTTCTTACTATTCATGCCCGTAGGCGTAGAGTGGGGGCCTCCTAAGCATGTCGGTAACTCTGGTGCATGGTTAGTGTAGTAATTTAAAGATTTTTCCTGGGAAACCAGAAAATCAGTCCCATTGATCTTGTTCTTAAGGTTTGCAGAATCGACGTATGCACTTCCGGATCCAACATTTCCTAATTCAGATAACCGCTACACCAAATACATTTTAAATTATATTATTAAAATATAGAAAAATAAACTGGCAACAAATAGTAATTTATCGCATACTATGATGTATAAGTTTCCCCGAACACTCATTTTTTAGTCTAAAAACTATGAATTAGTAGTTGGAAACTATAAGATCATGACCGAGGATTTACCGATTAGTGAAAATTGAAGGTCGAATCATATATATATATATATATATTTTTGAAGAACAATAAATTATCTTGAAGTTTGTTGCAATATATTTTCAAGGAAAAAAATTGCTGATAATTGTTGCGCTACAAAAAATATTAAGATGTCAATATTTTAATTAAACTAATTTTCATCATATTTACAGAAAATTATTCAAGGTAAAATCTTCTCTATATATTTAATAAAGGAAACATAATAAAAAGACATTATAATGTTTATATTGAGATTTTAAAAAGTCATTTGATGGCATGTAGGTATTTTATAAATGAAAATATGGAGTGTATTTAAAAAAAATGTAAATAATATACTCTTATATTATATACTATTTATATTATTTAATTATAATTGAACAGGTCTACTATCTCACGAATTTTTATCTGTGAGACGGGTCAATCCTACCGATATTCACAATAAAAAGTCATACTATTAGCATAAAAAGTAATACTTTTTTATGGATGACCCAAAAAAAAAATTCGTCTCACAAAATACGACCTGTGAGACCGTCTCACACAATTTTTTGTCATTATAATTAATATCATATATCAGCCTATCAAGGTGTGATGTAGAGTTTTCAGACGAGTCGTCCTATCGTTGTCCTCTATTAAACTATGTGGGGTCAGGACGGCCCGTCAATGTTGGGGAAACCTCAATCCGCCAAATTTTTTAAAAATTCATAAAATATTAAAAAAGCAGCAACAGTAATATTTGAGATTTGAAATAAAAATATTAACAATGTTACATAATAATAAATAATAAATATCAATATCAAATAAATCATATAAAATTTTAATGTCAACAATTATATTGTATATAAAAAATCATATATCCAAATAATATGATTTATAATGTAGCACTGTTGTGTGATTTATCATATTTTGTAATGTATGTATGATTTAAATATGTGTCTCGATCATTTTAGTTCAAGAAATATGAGATATTTATTTTGGTGCTACTAGTAAGCCATGTGATTTTATAATAAATGTCGAAATTCAACAGATATATAGTTCATTTGTTTTTAAAATTTTTATTAAAAAAATAGCAATATTCATGAATTAGAATATATAATAATATCATAGGTTATTCTCTCCATCTAAACAATGGGGATGTTATACTTATTGTTAAACTTTTTCAAGAGATGAAATATAATCAAGTCATACTTTTTTTTTTATCAGACGTTGAATTGCTCATCATAAGAAAGTTTAGGCCGAAAATTGGGATACATTATTGGAAACTCGAACTTCCATCTAATATTTTTGTTTTTTTTATTAATTCCTTCATTTGATTGTAGAGACAATTTTTTATGCAATGGGGAGCTATTCGGGCATGGATTAGGGTTCGGGGATTTTTTCAAATCCCAGAAACGTATCGGACGAGTACGAGGATGTTATTTACATCCCGAACCCGTCTTGATAAGAATAATAATATAGTATTTATTATATTAATAATAATATAACACACCAAATATTAGTTGAGTTTTTAAAATATATATATAAATATTAATAAAATATTAGTGAGTTAGTGAGTATATATATTTTTATTTTTATAAATTTCATAGAAAATTTGTCTGCCGTGGATTTGGAGAATTTCTAACAAAAATAAACATAAGAAAATATGAACAAATAAATAAAAATCTCTTCCATCTCAATAGTTAATATCGTAAAAAAAAAAACTAGCATAATTTGTACTTGAAAGTTGAAACTCTCTATGGATTAATCGACTGAGACTTTATTGACCTACTCAATGGCTATTTGAAGCAAAGATGGAGTTATAATTCGTCGTGGATTCGGGAATGAGGAATCTCCAATTAGGTAGAATCGAGTAACGCAAATTCCAAGTTTTTCTATGAAGAGCGTGGGAACCGAGATATAATTTGGAGACAAAAATTGTGATGACAAACACTCTTTTTGTTCTGTCTCATCGACATCTGTACTCAAAATCCACAATACTAAAAACATGCTCTCATTTTTCATAATAGAAATTCCAGCACCATGAGAACCTATAAACACGAGAAAATAGAGTCGTCAAAATGGACTAACGAGTCGAACCAACTCAAAACATGTCACAACCTACTATTTGACGAGACATGCCTAATTATTTTAGTTATATTAGGCAAGTCCTAGCGGGTTGACTCATAACCCACCATTTGGTGAGAGATTGACTTGATGAGTTTAACCCATTTGGACAGCTTTACAAAAAAGTTGGTTTTTCGTTACAAAGAAATAAAAATTTTACCATATTTTAAATATGAAATTAAATGACAAGCTCATAGAGTTATTATTATTATTGACAAATGTGTGTTTATAAAATATTTTTATAAGTAATTTGATTTATATTTAAATGGTGATCATATTATAATCGTAAACAATAATGATCGACTAAACGGATATTTTTATATAATGAATTAAAAAAATAACGAAAAAAACAAGTTAGGCATTCAACCTGCAACATCATACTTGGGAAATAAATATACGACAGGAAATAGATACTCTATTCACTCAATCATATGTATTTTAAATGAAACTTTTGATGTTTTATTAACATATCTAATTATAAAAACATACCACTATATTAAGTTTTTTGGCTCTATTATAAAAAAATTAAATAATAAAAACTTAGACCACTATATTAAATTTCGACGCAGACAAGCGACTTGAAATTTCTTTTAAAATCAATCAGGTAGTTGAAATACACACATCTTTTTAAAGTTGCAGCTTAATTTTTGGTTTGATCAATATTTTTATGCTTTATAGATGTTCATAAATTAGAGCCCACAAATAACTCGATATCAACTAATATTAACAACCCGACCACTCAAACGGATATACATAAAGAATAAGCAACGTGCCCTCGGGTCACAAACTAATTCAATTTCACCGACACCATTCTTCCAACATGTTATCTGCTCCTAGCTCATGCACTAGGTAAACAATCTAACTCCAATGATTTACGAGAGGAGACAAAATCTACTCAGGCAAATGGAACCGTAAAAGGCAAAGCATGAACATCAACTTCAGGTAAATAGCGTGCATGAGGTTGCCACAATGTTGAGCTGCTTGAGCAGGGCACGCTATTGCATACCACTTTCAGCCTTTTCTCGGCCTGGATGCCTTGATTGTTGCCAATGAAGAGCCAATCTATATCATGCGTGTCAAGACATGTATCCTCGAGCTGTGGCGGTAGCCATGTCTCAATTAACTTGTTATACTTTAATCCCCGTTTTTGGATAGAGGACCTAACCACATCAGGCACAGGTGAGGTTCCAGTTATGCCAGGAGCACCAGTATCATTCTTAGAAATTAAACAGATAGGCTCCTTTTCAGTTCCAGCAGTAAGACCCTGATCAAATTTTCTGGTCCCCTCGGTCGGGATGTAAATGGCTTCTTGCTTGCTTTTATGACCAATTTCATCTTTATTTTGGGTAGGTACGTCGGTCCTCCCAGACGTAGAGCAGAGATGTTCATCAATTGACGAACTGGACAAATTCTGTTTCTTTGAGGCCACCCGTATTCTGATAATATTGCCTGTTCCACGTCAATGAGGCAAAACTAAGAACTAAACAAAAGGTAATGAATTATAACCAATGACCGAAAGGTATGGAAATTAGTTAAGTGGAGAAAAAAGAACTTACCACGGCCACACTTGCCATCAATGGGGGAGAAGTCTCTCTTCCTTTTGGTGCTATTTTCGATGCTTTCCGAGGAAGTGCTAGGAATGTGCAAACAAATAGGCTGCTCATGCTCCTCAGTGAGGCCACTTTTTTCCAAATGATCGATATTTGCCCAAAAATTCTTGCCATGTTGTTCCTTTAAGATATCATACTTATCTGAGTTCTGATTTGTCTTCTCCTTCCTCTCTTTCCTTCTCTCAGCCTTCTCTTTTCTTCTCTCTTTTTTCTCTTTTCTCCTCTCCTTCCTTTGTTCCTTGGCTTGCTTATTTTCTTTTTGGAGCTTTAGAGCACCAAAATAGCAGTTTTAGAGTTGATGATATTGGCCAAGGAAATGAACAGTCACCTCAGAGCATGAATAGTGCACTCCAAACATAGATCATTCATAATTAAGCCTAGCACCCAGATAAGCATCTTAGTGGCATGGTCAATAGCTCTAAGCTGGGATTGCACTATGCTTATCCAAAACAAACAAACCTCTCAATGACTTGTATCGTTTCATAAAAACCGTATTTGCTATATAAAATAATAAAAAAAAGATCGCAAATGTAATTTATGAACCTACTTATTTACACAGTAAACGACAAAAAACAAATGTATCAATTAGGTGTGAA
Organism: Primulina huaijiensis; assembly: GCF_012295235.1. NCBI lineage: Eukaryota > Viridiplantae > Streptophyta > Magnoliopsida > Lamiales > Gesneriaceae > Primulina > Primulina huaijiensis. Next base: position 16,314,110 of record NC_133321.1, read on the forward strand.
AAGATAAATTACTACTGATTATTGAACCCTTCAAATCTTATACTAAATTACTCTTCAAAATACAAACTTTAAATATATGTGAACAACTGGGAGAAACACTATCAATTATAGCACAACTCACGGAATCTCACACCAAAGAACACATGATGAACAAAGCACAAGCTTTGCAGCACTAACGAAAACTTTCCAGGTTCTCTGAAAGATAATATCCTTCCGAACATTGTGAACATTCTTGGTGCTACTGTAATGTCCAAGAATCCTTGTGCATCATATGGATTTTCTTGACAAAAGCCATACATAAAAATACAGATATAGCTCCACTCAAAAAAACAACATGGAAATACACGGACACACATAAACTCATGGCACAAGACATAGCTCTTGTAGTGCCTAGGGGTTTGCCAAGGTGCAGGCAGCCCTTCAATGAGGGGCACACCTTGACAATTATGCGCATATCTTGGCAGTTTGTCTATCCTCCAATGTCGTAATTTTCCGCATATCCAAAAACAATAGATCAAGTCACATTTAAGCACGTGCCTGACAAAATGAATATGAATTTTAAGTGAAATCAAAAGTTAATATCCGTTTATTTGAAAGCAAATGAACATTTGTTTTGCGTAGCTCAATGATTTTGCTTAGGCCCCAGGACACGTGTGCCTTAGTGCTCTCCTAGAACCTAAGTCAATCTTCCCATTTCAATCACGAGCTTCCACCGCAATGAAAACCACTAAAATAGACCTCTCCGAGAAATCTCATCGTCTCAATTACTCAAAATCCCAATCAGAAGTGATGCTATGATAAGCCCAAATCCGCCTCCAAAAGCTCAGAAAATAGCTTAATAAAGTTCTTATTAACAACAAGAATCTCAAAGAAATCCATCGCCAAAACCAATTCTTCAACGAAAAATCCTGATTCGAAACCTCTCTCATGACTTCCGTTAACGTAAGATAAATAAAATTCTCAAAAAATCACATCACGGAATCATAGTCATGTATAGGATCAATTAATGGCTTTAAGTCCGAATTTATAAACGAATCTCAGATTCTAGATTTTAAATAAAATTTGTAGTTAACAAAACCCAGATATCAGTCAGTGCACGTTCGACACCGGTATCTTTTTCTTTGAAATACACACATTGACCTCATAACCCCATACATAAAGAACACAGAGACCCGTGAACATTAAAATCGATCATGCTCATGCATAAATCAATCAGGGCTCTCCATTCAACAAACCTTAATCGATTCGATCAAGGAATCTTCGCTGGATCTGCTCAGTGTATACCCTGGTGGCGGGTAGGGAAAGCACCGAGACATACCTACGATACGAGATCGAATCTTAGATTTGAAGAAAATACAAAACCCCTACTATTTTAGGGCTGAATAACGGATCGGTCTTAGATCAGGAAAGAAATTCCTGGATTAATTGTTCGAAAGAGAATCAGAAAATACGAAATCTGCCGACAAACGAAATTGGAGGCTGGACGAAAATTTCACTCGGATGGCGGCGAAAAGGAGGGTTAGGGTCATATTAATATGCGTAGATAGAACGCGATTTTCGCTTTTATATTTGGGCCCGTTGGGTTTGTGGGTTAGTTACCGACGGGTTAGGCCCATAAATACTGTTAGAAAAAACTTATTGATGAAAATAATTTTTAAGTCGGATCGATAAATTTAATATATGAATTTGAAATTAATTGATTTTAAATTTATTGAGATCAATAATATTGAAGTGAATTCAAATCTGTGAAATATTGAGATTTTGATTTAATTCAATCTTAAAAATTAACTCAAGAGAATAATTGTTCAAATCCATATATACAACTCTCAATAACTTAATCTATCCAATGTGAGACATATAACACACCTCATCGTATCCATGAATGGACAACTAGAACATGAATTTAAATTATCAGGTGGCTCATAGGATAGTCCAACACATGACGGTAGGTCTTGGTTCTGATATCTTGTTAAGATTAAGACTTGAACATAATTCAACCTCAAAAGCTAGCTCAAAAGGGATTGTCCAAGTCTATATATACAACTTCAAAGACTTGATACAACTAATGTAAGACATTTAACAATATCCACTTGATATAAAATCATACAATTTCAATAATAATTATAATGAATTTCAAATACTTTCAAATAAATGTAATTTAAAATATATATTCACATCGAATTCAAATAAAAAATCAAATATATCATTTCAAACACAAACTTTGTGTTTTCGTCGTAATCAATACTAGTGGACATTTTTATTTTCTTTCCATGTGACGCAATTAAGACCAAGGTTTGTTGGTTGTGCTTCATTAATATTATTAGTATATCTCACTCGATTGAAGTTAGCCTTTTTTCATATCTAGCAAATGATGGTCAAACAAATGTAATTATTAGATCACAACAAAATATTGATGCATCTTTTGCTTCTTGATATAAAAGAATTGAAGCAAAGGAAATTTCATTCTATGGTTAGAAGTTCTTACTTGGAAATTGGTCTTAGATGTCGATTATCGTTATATTAGAGATGATGATGGTTGTCGTTACTGTCTTATTTATTCGACTAATTCGNAAATTTATTATCTAAGTAAAAGTCTTTGTGGTAAAAATTTTAGACTCGAATTCAATTATATTGCTTATTGTTGTAGATAATATTTATAAACGTTTTAAAAATAAACTTTTTAAGTTTTGCAAATTTATAATGAGAAAGTTTATTATAATTTTTTGCGCATTTTCAAATACAACCATAATGTATTTATAATAACTATTTTTTAAGTATTTACAATCACTACCATAATATGCCAACTAATCGCATCAAACTCGTTGATAAAATATGAATGCTAACGCTTAATTCAAAGGTGAAAAATTACTTCAAGAAAATTTGGGGAACCGGTTCTCATAATTCGAGAAACACGTTGATTTATGTCATATTTCTTATTAGGACATCCGCATTCTTTATCGTTAACACCCACCACCTCATCACAAATCATAGGATCCACATGACACATACACATTATATTAACATATCTATTCAACCATATTCATTTTAACATTAACACTCATTATTTATAAATCTCGTTATCGACTCATTCATCTTATTAAAATAAATTAAATAATATACATATGTATATATAAAATATTAATATATGTAATTAATGGGATGTGCCATGCTATCACTCTCCTTTAAAAAAAGAAGAATAAGAAGTAACGGTGAACGCCCACATTACGTGCCACCCACATTAATATTAACATCATATTAGTGTTCAAATCAATGGGTTTGAACTCCTTAAAACTAAAATCCCATAAATTTTTTTCATATTAATTATATAAAACAATTTTTTAGTGAAGAATAGTGGTTGTATGAAATAATAAAAAAAGGAAAAATCTTTATCTCTTTAAATAAAAATGGGAAAAACGTGATTTAGGTTTCAATGCAACCATTTGGGAAGTTCAGAGCTCGTTGTGGAAAAGCTCGTATATACTGCAATTGTGATTCAGATGTAAAGTTGGCGAAGGATTTGGAAATCGAAAATGGACCCAGATGCCACAGTGGTTGGTAAGCTGAAAGAATTTACGAAATCTACTCAATATTTTGCTCACAATCTCCTTAGTAGGCGAAAGGATTCTGACCACCGAAGTCCGGTAATACTTTTTTCCCCTGCATATTTTGATTTATTGTTCAGATGATGGTTTATGTGATCTAATTTATGAAATTTCACTTGTTTGTAGAGTGTGTGTGTGTGTGTGTGAAACGGTGTGCTTGATGAGTTTTCGGGTGTTCATTTATTGTGTCTTGATTAGAAACTAGTTTTTCGTTGCTCATGGACCTGCATAATTGATTCCTCTCTAAAATACGCAGACGTGTTCTTATGTATTCTCAATGATAATTACATGGATTTCCCTGTGAGAAATTTGAACTGAGTATGGAAGGATCAAATCAGTTTTTTGCTGGGTCTGTTTTTTTACTTTAGTGATAATTTAACAACTGTAATAATGGAGCTTAAATGCATCTGTCATATCATTTAATCCTAGAAAAGAGTTTGATGTAAAAAGTATAGCTCAAGTGTACTAGCAAACTTATTCATCGTTTGATATTTCCACCGCTGAAACCATTCAGGTTTTGATTCATTAGTGAATATGGCAGTCATTCTAGATGATGCAATTTTGCACTCCTTGTTTCAACACATGGAGCTTATGGGTTGACGAGTATATTGTTTCCGTAGGTAGAAACAAGCTATATGATGGGGCCTTACAGCCGTTCAAATGATATGATTTACAGATTGAAATCTTGAAGCGGTTGCAACGAGAAGCTTTTTCAGATATCATGAAGCTCAGGGACAGGCAAGACAAGGTGGAACGGATCATCACTTTCGATAAATCTTCCAAGGGAAATCCATTTCAGGAAGCGAGTACTCATGTGAGAGGAAAGGTGGATGTGCTGGGCGGATTCTTCATCATGGATGGAGTTGACGTACATAAATGTAATGTATTACAAAGATCAGGAATTAGGACGGGTGTTGATGCAAGATTCACGTTTGAAACTGCTGTTAGGGAGAAAGATATATTTCTGGCAGAGTTTACGGCCAGTGAAAAAGGGCAAGGTGATTCTTTTGGTGGGCCACTTTCACTTACAAAAGTTTTCTATGGAGCACATTTTAGAAATTGGTTCTCTGCAGTTGCAATTCCAACGGGTGCACGATGCAGAGATGTTGAAGTTGCAACAGATTCTCATCAGGTAAAGTTTTTTAATTTGGCATCCTACAACAATTGCCACATATCACTCATTTTCATGTTATCAGAATCTAATAAATTGGTGATCACCGAGTGACATTTTTGAAGTTATTTTTCTTATGTAGGAAAGGGCCCTTACCGATTATTCTGAATTTGGTCCTCCTCTTCTGAATAAACATAGCGACAGTGCCATTGGTATAACGGTGAGAAAGTCAAATGTTGTTGCCTCGTTGGCTCAGTTTGTTTCTGGTCTACGAACACAAGTTCATCCTGCTGGAATTACACTTTCTTTGAGCACTTTTGGTCGAGTTGTTTGGCAACTCTCTAGAAGCACAAAGCTCTCCCTTCTGGGCATGCACCAATTGTCTAGATCATCGAGTCAAAGGATTAGTCTTGGTGCATTGGCTCTCCCGATCAGCGCATTCAGACGGAATAGAATTTCAGAGATATCCGCAGTGGAAGATAGTCCTACAAGCCAGGAAGGACGCCTCTCGGATGGATCTATTGCTTTGATGGTCAACTCAGAACTGGACGAGAACACAAGAATTGGAGGCTGGATCGAGACCAAAAACTCAGACCCCAGATATTTCCAATGGGCGGTGACAATGTGTGATACCCCTGAAGATGAATTCGGGTGGGGCTTGACTTTAGGAGGGTCGCTACAAGGCCGGAAAAGTTGGGATCATTTCCAGGTTGAGACATATTTGAACTTAAACTTTGGCAAAAGATTTAAATTACAGCCAGCTCTGATGTATGTGATGGATGAATCTACTCAATTTTCAGCTTTAATGCTCCGATCAAGTTGGTCCCTGTGACCGATTTTCAGTTTATTCTTGATTCTTGACATATCCATGCTTATCATTTTGCTGCGATTGGTGATGTATTTCATTGGCTATACAAATTGGATGTTTAGGGCATATGGCAGACACCTATATTGGGGACATTGCTAGTGTCTGTTCTTATTATTTGAATATGCTTTTTAAAAAATTAATATTTATTTTAAGAATAAAATCATCATTATTATATTATTATCTTATCTTATTTTGTAAAAATATGTTTTCACATCTCTCAACATGATCATAACTACTTTTAGCATCTCAAAAGATCTTTTTGATTCATATATCATGTATCAGTGAATAGCTCTTTAAAGAATATTTCGATAAAAGGGGCATAAATTTCAAAAGAGTTGAATTCTAGCCGGCTAAATTATGTGAACAAACAAAAGAAAGTCAGCTTTTTTGCCTGATATATGTGTGTACTAGTGGACGAAGTAGGTAAACATTTGATAATGGTTATAAATTATACCCCACCCAATACTTCTTTAGCATCGATGAGTTTATTCCACTTAGTTTATATTTACTGTGTACCAAAATATTACGAACGCCGATTACATCATGTTGGAAAAAAAAAAAAAAAAGAGAAAAAACCTGTAGTCTGCCCTTTTTGGTAAATTCCTTTTCTGTTCTTATAACCCACGTAGCCTTTGCGACATCAAATTCTCTTAACAGACACTCTCATGCTCAAGGTATTCGGAGGACTTGTTTCGTGTATTTCCATATATCTCTAGCATAAGGATTCATTTTTCGATTTGGGTTTTCGTATTTCGGGTTAATGTAAAAGTAATGGCGACGGATCACTCGCGTAGTTCACTCAATACCGCCGCCGACAATGCTGGAGTTAACAGCCCTGACTCCCGGCGGCCAGCTGCGTGGGCTTCCGTTGTTAGGGGAAATTCGGAACAGGTGTCTTCAGTCTTCTGCGACTGCTACCGCCGTATCCGCAGCTCCTGGGTTTTCTTCAGCCCCGCCGGGCAGTCTTTGGGTTCTGGTAATTCTTTAGTGTAGAGCTTGGGTAATGAAGCCCAGCCCGACTGTTTGGGTTGGGTTGAATATTAATATTATTAAAAAATTATTCAACTCGAATCTTAGTCGATCCGAAAATTCTGAACTCAAACCCTAATCAACTTGAATTTGAATTTTTTTTAATTTAAAAAAATAATAATTTAAATAAATGATAACAAAATCTCCCTCGTATAATTTAAATTTGAAAATCTAATTGTAAAAAAATAAATTATATTTATTAAATCAAATAAACAATTATTAAAAATAAAAAATGTTCAAAATAAATATTAAATTATGAAAATTTATGATATAAATATACAATAAATATTTTTTCAAACATATAATATATAAAAATATAGACCATATTTATTAATTATATTTTTAAAAAAAAATTTAAAATTTTCAGATCAACCGAACCCAATCTAACCCTCAATCATTTTTTTTTTCGGGTCGGCTATCGAGTCCAACCCGATCTGACCTGAACTCGAAAATCTTAAACCCAAATCTGAATTTTTTTAGTTAAACCATATCAAATTGATGAGTTTGTGTCTTATTTTGACGCTCATTATTGCAACCAATATATTTTCATCACTTCGAGCATTAAGTATTGTTGCTGATAATTTAAAAACAGGCATCTCGGGTATGCTGTCACCACCGCCACCACCATTTCCCATTTTTGGATTGCCCTATGAGCTGATTCCTCCTAATACTCAATACTCTTATATGAAATTGAATGATGATCTATATTTAGAGTGAAAAGTAATATTTTTGACATAAAATATAATATTTTTTATGAGTCGGATCAGATAAGATATTCATCTTACAAAATTGACACGTTAAATGATCTCATAGGCTTTAATATAATTTATACAATTAAATAAATACATACATGCACATATAATAATAATTTTAAGGAACATGATTGCATTTACTGTATTCAAAATGGCAATGTGAATTATATACACAAAATTCTTCATGCAACACAAATCCCGAATTCTGAGGTTTTTTTTCTGTGGAAAACTAAATTTGAGTGAGATGAAATAAAATAATTGTGAATGATACATGTGGGCATTCGAGTACTCTTTTTTTTTAAAAAAAAATATTGTAATTTAATCAAATATTTGAGTCGGTGTGAATATAATGATACTACTTACTAGACCCGCCTCCATCCCCAAATCCAAAAAATCCCCACACATTTTTATTTAATTGTATCCAAAAAATCTTTCCGTACCCTCTTTCATTCAAGTCGAATATCATATCCTTCAACGTGTTATTTGAAACCTATTTAGTGAAAGGTGACAACAAAATCTATTGGATCGACATGTATCCGAAAATGTATTTTTTTGAGTTTTGCTGTTTGATTTTTGAGTCCAATTTCTTATTCTCGATTAAATATGAGGCACATCTAATATAATATATATTTTACTGAACTTCAAAACGTACATAAATCCATTGTCGTCCAGCGGTTAGGATATCTGGCTTTCACCCAGGAGACCCGGGTTCGATTCCCGGCAATGGAATTTTTTTGTATATTAAACTCTTCGTCTCACGGATCTTAATCTGTGAGACCGGTCAACCCTACCCAATTCACAATTAAAAGTAATACTATTAGCATAAAAAGTAATACTTTTTCATGGATGACCCAAATAAAAAATCCGTCACACAAATACTACCGTGAGACCGTCTCACACAAGTTTTTGTCATATGCTAGTTATGTTATTTTTTGGGAACTCATAAAAAAACTATATTTTTAGGATTGTGGACTTGTGAGTTGTGGTTATGTTTATGTGGATTAAAATATGCAATAAATAAATTATTAATATAATTGAAAAGCTTACAAAATTCATACAAAATAAAAATCAAATAAAATATTTTTATATCCAAGAAAAATCATACTAAATTAACAAAACTTATTACATAATTTTTCGTATTAATGTGATGGGTTTGGTTCTGTTTATTTTTATCTAAAACTTGAACAAAACTATATATTTTTTTTGTTTTAGTTGATTTTAAAATCAATTCAAACCGTGATTGATCGAAAATTTGACCCAAATAAAACTGTTTGGTTTGGTTTGGTTTTTGAACATAGTGCCTATACTTAATATTATTTCTTCATTATTTTACCATTATACCATATTTTAATTAAATATTTTAGCTATTTCCATCAATTTTTGTATATCATATCAAAAAATTCATTAAGGACAAAAGGAAATATTTTGTTATTAAATTTTTTTCAGTAAATTTCTTAATTAATGTCAAAATTGGACCGACGGATTAATTTTCTTAATTAATGAGAAGACACGAATGAGTATATATATATTGAACCGAAAGAGTGATTTTCTTAATTAATGTTTTTCTTTCTATTTTACCCATATTCATTTATTCAAAAAATTGTTGCACATTCTCCAAAAGTTAGCTAATAAGGATATATTAATTAAAAAACAAGAAAAAATGTTACTACATATATAAATTTAGCTATATATTTTTGTTATAACGAAAAAAATGAAGTCCATATAATTGTGACGAGTTAATTTGAAAAAGATTGTGTTTTTACCCAAAAAGTTAAGACTTAATCGGCTAATTCTAGATAACTAGTGCACCGACGCACGCGTTTGATGTTTGTATAATATTTTTTATAATTCATCTGAATTATATTTAAATGAAGATCAAAATATAATTATAAAAATAGGGAGAGATTACATTTTAATTTTTATATATGAATAAAAAAAAAGGAAAAAAAATATTCAAATAGAAATTGAACCTACAACTTGATGTATAGAAACCAAAAATTCTATCCGCTGAGCTACATGTTACTTACATTAAAATTTAAACATTTTATTAATATATATAATTACTAAAACAGATCATGATAATAAAAATTAGTTACTCTATTTTTAAATTTAATAATATAATACAGATATAAATATTACTAATAATATGGTGCATTTTATATGAGTCACAAGGGACACGAGATTCCATTTCGGATCCGATATATCTGCATATAATAATTGGGAGAGTTAAGAGTTTGATCTCATTAAATGAAGCATTCACGTGCAAGCGAAGTTAGGTTGATAGTTGGAAAACAATTTATTAGTTTGATTTAATTATTATACAACTCATAATATCGAACTTAATATTGTTCATGTGAAAAAAAAGTATGATTTTGTGATACTATCTCAAGATTTCTCTCCATATTTATAATAAAAACAATATTTTTTTATGAGTGATCAAAATAAAATATTTGTATCAAAAAGATGACTCAGGAGACCGTATAAATTTTTGTGAAAAAGATTATGTTTGGGTTAAATTAACCTTAATTTTCTACTCAGGAAGTGAATAAATAAACAACATATAAATCACGTGTAGTTTAATACCCTCTAAGCAAAAATTTGTGTGAGACGATTTCACAGGTCGTATTTTGTGAGGCAGATCTCTTATTTGGGTCATCCATGAAAAAGTATTACTTTTTATGCTAAGAATATTATTTTTTATTGTGAATATCGGTATGGTTGACTCATCTCACAGATAAAGATTCGTAAGACCGTCTCACAAGAGATGTGGCGCCCCAAACCTCGCCACGTAATCATACAACATGTGACGTCATATGCATAAAAATTTTCTTTTCAACGACGTAATAATATAATGCATATACGACAAAATAGTGCAATCACCACACTATCTACGTCAATGCAGCAGAAACAGTATAATACATACACACATACAACTCAAGTAAGACAAAAAACTATACTGTTTCTATCTACTATCAACTACAAGACTGTTTGACTAGACACACCTAATCCTTCACCACTATCATGTGTCACAGCATAGTCCTGTAACCTGTCCAACAGAAACAGCCCCCAAAGGGTGAGCATACACAACAATCATCATCGTAATACATAACAGTTATATTATCAACAATATAAAATATAACTGGAATGATAACAGAAATAATCACTTTGCTGTCTCTGGACAATCCAACCACCAACGATATCAACGTCATCACTCCCATACTACTGCAACAACAACATCGACGATACGTCGCACCCCAACACCGGCGACAGCAATATCGTCGAACGAATAACATCAACGATACGTCGCACCCCAACACCGGCGACAGTAATATCGTCGAATGAACAACATCAACGTGACGTCTCCCAATAAAAGACATCCAACAATATCAACGATAATAAACAACAACATATATAATATCAAATCACCCAATACCAGTGATTTATCATCGTTCAACACAATAGTATTCATCAATACTAAACAATAACAACATATGTTCGTACGTTAACACGTACCTGATAATCGAGTATATATATAATCTGGCTATTTCTTTGATCCTGATGCTTGTCTTGTATCTAAATAATTCAACAACAATTATCAGATCATTATCACCGTATCAATACAAGCATAACAGCCTCACTATTATATAACATCAAATAGCCCAACAACAATTAATTCAACAAAATATAAAACTCGATTATAAATTCTTATCGTTCATCAATTTAATATTCTAGTGTATTTAATTCACATTACTACCATCAAATACACCCTAATTAATTTAACTTCAAATAATAGGCTATTCTACAACATCCGTCAAATTATGAAAACTTTATATCAACGTGTAGTCTATACTTCGTAGACTCCGAATATATAATCAGAATTAATAACAACTGACAAACAACTCCTCAATCTCAATTCAACGATTAAAAATCTCTAATTTGAAACAAATTAGGAATAATTCAAAACAACATCACTATAATCTTCTCTACTTCGTTAAGATCATACACTATTCAACAATCTTCAATTTCAGTATGATTTAACAATTTATCGGATCTATTCCAAAAATCGACGAATTTCAAACATCACCAAAACTATAAAATTTATACATCAAATCGAAGACCTTGTGTCAACGATCTCAGAATTGAAGTCGGTTCGTCGATTGGATAAATCGATAAATCGCACGATCAAAAAGAAAATCAAAAATCGTATCAACTCTTTTCTCTCACTTCTCGTCTGTTTCTATGCCTTCTACTGAGTTCGGTGGAATTGAAATATGAATTTCACCGACTCAATCTTTTATTTATTTTTTTAATTAATTTTTTTATTATATTATATTATATTATATTAATAAAATAAAATAATATAATATAATATTTAATATTTAATATTTTAACATCGGTATATCTCTTTGGATCAGTCAAACGATCACATTTTCCAAAACTCAAAACATAAAACTTCTATATCTTTGAGTTTTCTATGTTATATCCAAATCTCAAATCATTTGGACTTCATATGAGCAAGATATGCCACTAATTACCATTTTGTCCTTAAAATTAATTCATTATTTTTCAACTTATTTACGAAAATGCCATCAAAATAAATTGAATAATTTTCAACTTATTTACAAAAATGCCATCAATACTATTTTATAGTTATAATATTTACTTCAGGCATCACAAGAGATCTATTCGTTCCTCTTTTAACAAAATATTAAATTTTTGCCACCAATCTATAAAAAAATAAAAAATAATAAGTACCCTTTTAGTTTTTAGTAAGTTAAAAAAGAAGAATATTTTACGTCATACAAAATGTCTGCCACACCACTAAACTAAGCATTGACTAAAAGCACTGTCAATCACACCACCACATTTGAATACAATTTGTTTTTTCTTTGCCAATACAGTGGAAGAGATGGGGCCAGACACTAACCAATGGACTTGTACATTGAATAATGCTCGTCCGTTTCATTAATATATATATATATATATATAATTTTATAATTTTGAAAATTATTTATAATTTTTAAATAATAAATAATTTTTAAATAATAAAATAAAATAAAATATAATTTTTTTTTAATTTATGTGATAAAAGCAAACAAGTTAGTATTTTTGGTATTGGTTTCACACATTATTAAAACAAACGTATGCTTCCCCATACAGCATTCTTTTATAAAAAGGGTGTTAGCTTCCCCGTTTATTCTCCACTATTTATCCAAAACTCAGAGCTTTGAACTCCATAATCGAAATCCTCTGATTTCTTGTGCATTTTTTTATGGCCCAAACAACTCCAAATCACACGCAGACTGTCTCCGGCTGGGCTGCTCATGATTCCTCCGGCAACGTAGTTCCTTACACCTTCAAACGCAGGTATCTTCACTTGATTAATATGTGATTATTGTCGCTGTCTCGCTGATGAAGCCAATATTCATGATTCTTCGCTTCTTGATAAACTAACAGCTTCTTTTTGTGAGATCTTGTATCGAAAAATATGAAGTCGGAGTTAAGCTTGATATACAGACCATTTCATGAGAATTGGACAAGCTAGCATTTTTGTGTAATTAGTCGTAATCTGGGAAATGATCTTTACCGTATCGATTGGAAACAACAGCGTAATTAGTTAATGCATTTAAATGACCACCTGAAACTGTCTCCATGTTAATTTTACTGTGTTTCTTTTTATATAATTTGCTTAGAGAAAATGGGATCAATGACGTCACCATCAAGATTCTTTATTGTGGGGTGTGTCACACAGATATCCACCATATCAAGAACGACTGGGGAATTACCATGTACCCTGTTGTTCCCGGGTAATTCTTTTTTTTTTTTTTTTGGAACTCTTCGACTCGTGAAAATAACGTTTTTAATCTAATGTATGCTAATATAACGGCATATGGTTGGTTAAATCAGGCATGAAATTACTGGGATTATAACGAAAGTGGGGAGCAATGTGACCAAGTTCAATGTGGGAGATCGGGCGGGAGTGGGGTGCTTGGCTGCTACGTGTCTGGATTGTGAGTGTTGCAAGGAAGAACAAGAGAACTACTGCGACCAAGTTCAGTTCACATACAATGGCATCTTCTGGGATGGCTCCATCACTTATGGAGGCTACTCCGATTTTCTTGTCGCAGATCATAGGTAATTTCTGATTGAGTTTACTCTGAAATTTCTTGTTGCAGATCATTGACGCTAATCAGTCCCAACTTAACTCGGTTAAGAAGACACTAGAATAACGATTTGATTTTAATTTAGCTATGTGAGATCTACGGTTTTTTGGAGTTTAAAACTTTTGACACATACTTTCGGAGAAAACTATATGTTCACATTGTGATTTGTGACGAAGATACGTGGTACGAATGCCGGAGAGCTTGCCGATGGATGCCGCGGCACCTCTTTTGTGTGCTGGAATCACTGTGTTCTGTCCTTTGAAAGACAATAACTTGGTGGATTCGAGTGGGAAAAGAGTAGGCATAGTTGGACTTGGAGGCCTAGGCCATGTTGCTGTCAAATTTGCAAAGGCTTTTGGCCATCATGTAACTGTCATTAGCACATCTCCCTCCAAAGAGACAGAAGCCAAAGAGAGACTAGGTGCCGATGATTTCATTCTCAGTACCAATCCTAAACAAATGCTGGTTCGTTCCCCGTACTCTATTTTTACGTGCATAAATTAAACGAATCGTGTAGAAAAAGCATAGAACACAATATATGATTAGTTCGATAAATTCCATGTAAATTAGTATGCAAATCTTCGATTTTTAGCAGTTTTTATTCGGTTCGATGGTTAAGAGATCAATTTCGCGGTAAAAATAATCTGGCATAGTTGGTTTAAAGCCTTTACGGGAGTAAGCTTTGGAAGTATTCTTTGATGCATGCATTTCTTTACTTTGAAAATTTTAAAAATGATGGATTCCTACTTTCTAACAACTAATATAATTCAATGCTACTTATTATGTGGGGCAGTCCAAGAAAAGGACCCTAGATTTTATTTTGGACACAGTATCAGCCAAACACTCCCTTGGACCAACCTTGGAGTTATTGAAAGTGAACGGGACTCTGGTGATTGTTGGTGCACCGGATAAGCCCATCGATCTTCCATCTTTCCCATTGATTTTTGGTAAGTAAGCATCCCAAACAAATTAGTATTCCTCAACCTTCACTTGTATAAATATATTTTATATTCTCTTTTCCTTGTTAGGGAAAAGAGTGGTGAAAGGGAGTATGATAGGTAGCATTAAAGAAACACAAGAGATGATGGATTTATGTGGGAAGCACAACATAACATGTGACATTGAGGTTGTCACCACCCAAAAAATCAATGAAGCGTTGGATCGCCTCGCCCATAATGATGTCAAGTATCGTTTCGTGATCGATATCGCTGGCGAATCTTCGAACCTTTAGAGAAGAATTCCATGGCTTATCATGTGAACTAGTTATTGTAACTTTCTGTATTCTCAAATCATTCACACTTGTTTTATCTACTGGTAATTGCAACTTCTTTTATATGTATCTTGAGTCATAGAGGAGCTCGCATCCTCAAGGTTTGAACTCAATCATTTAGTTCCGATAATATATCATTTTCAAATCATTTTCAAACTTTTCTCTCACATGGACCATGGTTTACTATCTCCAATACAAAAAAGTCAAGAAATTTTTAAAGAACATATATGAACCATTAATCTAATAGATAGATCCGATAACTGAAATATAAATCTAAGTCAAGCATTTCGATTTTGATTCAAATTGGATTTTTGACTTAAAACTATGATGTGAATATTCATTCATTCATCTATCTTCATCTCCAAAACACTATTTTTTTATTGGCATACATGGCATGAAGGACTACACCAAGTACATTGTTACAAGTTAATTTCAATCCATTCGAAAGAAAACAAAAATTTCATTATATCGACAATCACTTGCCCATCAAAATAAATAAAATTATAAAGACTGATTTCAGACATCAACTTATTCTTCCTCGAGTATCAATCAACATGGTCATAGACTAGACTCACACTCAGCATATTTTAAAAATTTAAAATCACTAATCTGACTGACTTGAAGGAATCGGAACACTCAACTCCCCACAGTCAAAATCAGCCATCTTCACCATAGTCACCGCAAAATAATTACTCAAAAACTTCTTCCTCAAGTAGCTAATCATCTTCCCTTCATTTTGTTGAATCAGACCAAACAAGTAAGCAATACTAATGAGACTAAAACATCTCCACCTCCTTTCTTTGACATACTTCTCCAACCCCTTTTCAATTCTCACAAATTCATCATCTTTTGCTTGCTCTTGTCCTTCTGTTTTTGTTAACAAAGCCTCACCAAGACACCTAGCAAGAATTACGCCCCCTTCCACAGCGGAGCATCCGCCTTGCCCTAAATCCGGTGTCATAGGATGGAACGCGTCCCCGGCTACACAAACGTTGTTTTTCAGAATGTTTCCTAGTAAAATGTTCCAAGGTAGTCTGAATTTCAGAGGAGCATAGTTGATAAAGTCTAGCTCGGTCCTCCCTACTACGTTGGATACTTGCATTGGTGCACTTCGAACATTGGCCACCACGAATTGCTTCATTTCCGAGGGGGTTGGTTCGTCCCCTTCATCTGTTATCGAAAAACACAAAATCCTAGTTATGTAAAAATCTAATCTTTGAGAGTAGAAATGCCAGGAAAGTACGTATAAGAAAACATGTTTACTCACGTTTGAAGATGGTTGGATCGAAAGTGCATGCCCAATACACACTCTTGTCACTACAAGGAATAAGGCCATATCGCACGCCTCCCTCCAAATGCACGTGGATTTTCGGCTCGTACCCGTGTGGATTCGGGTAGTTTACGAAGCCTCTTATTGATGATCTCCCACAGCTGACTGCATTTTGAAGCCCCAACCACTTTGCTACAATAGAATGCACTCCATCACACCCAATCAACACCTGAGTTTAGGATGAAAACAGCAAGAATTCTTGATTTTTGCTTGCCAAAAAAATTGTGTGCGCTCATACGAATGACATGATTTGTGAGGACATCTCGAAGATACCTTAGTTTTTATAACCGATCCGTCGGCAAGATGCACTAGTTTGAATTTCCCAGATTCTTCTATCAAAGCAACTTTTGAAGAGAATCGGATGGTTCCCTCTGGCAATTCACCCGCCAAGGTTTCTAATAAATCTTTCCTTCTCACACATCGGTTTTCAAAATTGCTGTAAAATAAATGGTTATTTGAAAATAAATATCTGGATTCTATTCGTATATTTACGATCAAGATTTCGCTTTGTCGACCAACTATGTAAATGGACTAATTATGGTTAAAAATTGTAAAAAATATATTTGGATTCTACGTTTATTTTACGTTATCATAGCGACTAAACTATGTATATACAAGTTTGGTCTTAATCTCGTCAAATTCCATTTCCTGTAATATCCAACAAAACAACGGCGGTGTAGCCACATAAACTTCCTTATGAAGGTAATAATAATAAGCAAGCGTGCATTCGAGGCCAAATCCCCGACGAAACAAAGACAAACATCGAAATCAACTACTAAAATGATCCTGTTATTCTTGAAACAACTTAATAGCTGTGAAAACTCACAATTTGACATTTGCCTCAGAGGATCTCTCAGAAGTAGTCTGGTTGATATTCGCAGAAGCAAGTTGATAACTGCATTGAAATCAAAAGAACAATTTATTTGTTTTATATTCCATCAGAAAGGAAAAAAAATTACTAGAGACAGTATTTGGCGACAGACCCTTGAATTTGCACAGATCTAATTCTCAGCAAATCTCCAATCCCAAGTGCATCCAGCGCCCTCCACGCATTTGTCCACATCGTCAGCGCAAACCCCGTAATCCTTAAATTCTCAGATGATTCTAACACCAGGCTCCGTATACCCAATCTTTGAAAACCATTTCATTAGTACCAAAAAAAAAAAAAAAACAGTGGCAACCAAATTTTAGCCATTCGAATTTGAATATATGCAGATACCTGTGAAGTCCCAAGGCCGTGGCCAGACCAGCAATTCCAGCCCCAACTACAACAATATCTTCACATATCGCCGGGTCCATTAGATTGATCTTGTCCGAAATGTTTCCTGGGAGATATCTTTCAGACAGTGGGCTGGCAGAATTGGAAGATGAAGTAATTGGTTCGAATATATTAAGTAGCTAAATTTATAGAGTTCGTAGAAGTTAAGCTCCTGTTCTTGAGAATTTGTAGCGCATCAAATATGAACCACCTTATTTTCCACTCCGTTTGATTTATGGAAATATATGGGAGGAATATTTTAACTAATTTTATGAATTTTTTGTGACAGTTTAGGAAAACAATTTGGTGTAAGCATTCATGCTTTGACTCAGAAAACATGGCCGCCGGTTGAATACCAAAATGTTATGCTGAGCCGCCAGGAGAGAATTCTCGATAAATTACTGTGAAACTCCTCAAATTAATATATAATAGCTTATTACCGTTTTATTAAGACTCAGCACTTTTTTTGTTAAATCATTGGTCATGCATGTTAGTTGTTCCATATCGATTGGATAAAATATCTAAAAATCTCGTATATGTACTTGTACAATCCTATTTCATTGAGTTAACTTTAGAGATTGACTTATGTCAAAGTCTCAATCTTAATATTATATCATAACTCAGTTCTACCGTTGTATGTTGAAATATATANTATATATAAAATGAAACATTTATCATGATCAAGTTACAGAAAGATTTAAAATCATCTTGAAAATCGGTAAACGTAATAGTTATTGGAGCTGGTCAAGTTTGACCATGAATCATGTTTGTCTTATTTATTTAAATTTTTTTTTTAGAAATGTTTGTCCAACTCCGTTGTGATATTAAACTATTAAAGTGATAGTCCTTTTTTCTTTGACTAAAATAATAATAATTATTGTTATTATATTATTGTAATCGATAAAAAAATATTTAATGAAATAACATTTTCATTTTCATCATCTTACTGAATCATTATGTACTTTTTTTAAAAAACCCATCATGTTACGATGTAAGTATTACACGAAATAATTTATATTATTCTAATTATTATTTCAATTTCTTGTTTTAATAAATATATTGATGAATTGAGTTTGATAAGAATTTTTTTTTAAAAAAAGTTTAGATTAATGTGTAAGTTTATCAATTTGATCTCTCCATAATTTGTCAAATTTCACTTTAGTTCATCGATAATGATAAAAAAAAACTATACACACACGTATCGCGTATGCAGAATAACTAGTATCACAGAGAGTAAGGGGTGTATGTAGAATAACTAACACTTTTTAATGATGTATCGGATTTTCAAATATCCAAATAATCGAACTAAAAAAAATTAATTTCAACTCATTATAAATAATATTAAGAAAGTTTACCACCAAAAATTTCTAATTTTAACAAAAGTTTTCAATGATTTGTATATCACTGAGCGCTTACCGCTTTACCTAAAGTTATAGCTGGTGGTAATAGTGCAACTCAAATCTTTTAAATCACACAACAGCTCAAGCACCACGGTTCGATCGCTCTACCAAGAACGGACAATTATTGCACCCAACAATCTCACTCCCAATAATTGCACTCCTTGCAATCAATGAGAATCGAACTCGTGACCTTGGCTCTGATACCAATTGTAAGACTGAGCGCTTGCTGCTTTACCAAAAGCTATAGTTGGTGGTAATGGTGCAACTCAAATATTTTAAACCGCACAGCAGCTCAAACACCACGGTTCGATCGCTCTACCAAGCAAGGACAATTATTGCACCCAACAACTTATTAACTTCCAACGTTAAAATTGATTAAAAATAACTTTAAAAAAAAAAAGCACGAAACCCCGGGAGGCGAGGGATCTATTTTCACACCACTTCCATATTTCCTCACAATCAATGGAATTTGTGGGCCGATTAAAAAACAAGGAAAACATGGTACAAATTATTATCTATCGGATATTATCACCCTTACCAAACAATGCCTGTATATGTACTGACACGGGAAAGGCCGACAGATGAGACCGATATACATAGCTAGTGTCAAAACATAAGAGGCCAAGAAGGAAAAAGAGGTGATCACAGAATAAGAAAACAAACAGCAGACGATGTTGGTCTCATTTTCTGCTTATCATTTTGTATTCCATTACTATAGGTCAATAACAAATTTATTAAATTTTCTCAAGTGTACTGTAACACATGTAATAAAACAAATATTTGAAACAAAAATGCTGCAATCACGTATATGGCTCAAGTTAGTTATTACACAACATCGTAAGATAACTGCTACCTGAAAAAACATAATGACAAAGAAAGCGAACAAGAAAACATGGAATTGGGGCAGATTGCATGAGGGCATTGACTATCAGACTGTCCACAGATAGCCACCATGGTTGGAAAACTAATCCATTCCAGCAACAGCATGGACTGGTCCATTAGATCTGAATCCTCGACCCCTGCCACGAGAGCCCCTCCCTCTCCCCCTTCCCCGACCTGCAGAAAAGGAAACTCCATCGGACACAGTGAATCACTATACTTAATGTTGCTAGTAAAGGAAATTGGAATCAAGATGATGAAAAAAGATGGTCAATAGAAATTCAAGGGGTATGGATCATTTTGTCTCCAATCCTTTGTGCGTCTGTTCCTAACCAAAACATCTATTATACAGATCAATAGAGGCAGAACATTTGTCCCTCTTTTACATATCAAATGCTTTTGTAACGTTAAAGATGATTCCCTTGTCCAAATTGAAATGTTGAGTACGTTCACCAATATGCAGAGATCAACACAATTTTCGTCTCCATAAAGAGATCCACACAATTCGAATTTTTCCAATCAAAATTTATCTAACAGTTTTTAGTTGGGCATTGATAAAGAAATTTGCATCACAGAATTAAATGAGTAACATGGTCAACATTGTGGGTAACAAGTGCCGGGGCCGATATCTAGAGTATTTAGTTCAAACATTTCTCTACAGGACAGCAAAATAATAAATTTAGTTCAAAAATTCTTAAAGAGCCAGACCTCGTGGTGCTTCTTGATCATAGCCTTCAGTATCATTCTGAGGCTCCATTGAAGGATTATTGTAACCTCCCCTAAAACGGTCACGGAAATTGCGACCTCTTCCTCGTCCCGCACCCCTGGTATAACTGCGATTCCGTTCATAGCCTTCATCTTCATATTCAGCAGATGCAAAGTCATTTCCTGCAACTGGCATAAAACATATAAGTTGTAAACCCAAAAAAACCACCGCTCAACTTCCACTAATAGATTATACTACTGCAGTGACAGTCAGAATCCCAACACTTCAGATAAGCCTAACTTATTTTAACAAAAGATCATATTAATATCAGATGGACCTCTGGGCCTCCCCCTTCCTCTACCAAATCTTCCTCTTCCTCGTCCTCGTCCTGAAGGTGAACCCTCTGTACAGTGAAACATATCAAAATATATGCTTCTCCTTAGCATAAGAAGATCGAGCACATGAAAAAAAACACAATACCACCTCCATCATAGTTGAACTCTGTATACACCTTCACCTGGTCAGCTGGTATTGGAGGTTGGTACCTAATTCACAAACCGGCCAGAATTTAGCAAGAGACAGAGATATCTATGGTTCAGAAACTGAACATACTCCGCAAAGTGACATACTTCAAATATTTTGAGAAGATGATCATAATGTATTTTCCCCAAGTAATTGAGACACCAACTCATGTTGAATACAAATTTTCTTCAACAAGGGAAAGAGCAATAAAAGAGTAAATGATATGATTGTCATTAGCTTTACATGGAATTGCAAACATAAAAGAACAAGCAAGCATTACAGAGGAATGTTGGAAACAACTCACCCAAGATTTGTCTGATCCAACTCCTTCTTTGAGAGAGTAATTGTGATCATAGACACTTTCCTTGTGGTTTCAAGGCTGCAGCAATGACCAAACGTTGTGAAGACCAGTTACGTAGTTACATTCAAGAAAATTTCCAGCAGAAAAATTATTAAATTCAAAATGTCAACATCGATTCCCTCACAATTTGGAAAACCCTTACGTTTGGAGGCCTTCCTCGAGGGGTTCCCAGGTGTCAGTAATGTCGATGGACTGAATTGCTGTAATTTGGTGAAGATCGACAATTCTCCTCTGAATTATGCAATAACAAAGATATTAAGATAGCACTCGGAAATTTGGAAAAAAAATTGATACTCACAGAAAGTAACTATAAGAAAAGCAGAACCTTGACTAGTTCCACCATCGTTACAGTTTTATTGATAGCTCTACCCATTGCTTTGAACACTATTTCATCTCGATCCTTTTCCTACATTGTGTTGTGAATGTGAGTTGGAGATATGAAAGGATATTCAGAGGAATTTCTCAAAAATCGTTCATAGAAGAGATGACATTTCAATTTAATTAAAATAGAAGAAGTTACATAAAGCAGAATGCATGAAAATATCGTTATCGAGTGAACAATATATATATGTATAAAGCTTCACCTTACAAAAATTTTATACTAACAGCTCAACAGTAAGTTTATCATGTAGTCACAGAATGATTGTCCATGATGTGAGAAATTTCAACAGACTGGACGCATCAATCAAAAAACAGCAAATATTTTACACAACATAAGCACACCCCCTTACTAACACTATACATCAAGGAGTATCCAACCAACGTAGAAAAACATTTGCACTGCACAATTCCTTACCGATGCGAAGTTCAACGTGAACATCATAATCAGAAGTTCAAAATTTTTTCTTTAAGAAAATTTCCCCGAATAAAGTCCCTGTAATGGTAGAAGTGCGAAAAAAGTGTCTGCAACAGAATCTCCAAACCAAACAATTGACATTCAGCCCATTAAATGATTAAATAATCATATAATTAAAAACAGCAGCGGGATAACAATAAAAACGATATCAAAATCAACAGTAAGCAAAAACAATCATCCCAAAAAGTAAGTGAAAATCCCGTAAGCATCCAACAAGAACAAAAGTTCGTCTTTCAAACTTTACAAACAAACAACTGCTATACTTTAGCTAGTAAAATTTGCAGACGCATGTGTACCTGAAGCAAAGTCATGGCATAAGTGATGTAGCTTCGCATCCTGCCTTGGCTTGTAATCCTAATCTCGTTTTCATCAATTGGTGTCTCCGCTTTCGGCTTCTCCACCTTCTGGTACCGATCCATGCTCTACAAAAAAAAAAAAACAAAGAATCACAGGATAATCAGAATAAAATCAGAAATAAATAGGAAGCAGGAAATAAATTCCACCAAACAGGAAAAAAAGAAGAAAAACTAAAAGCATACCTCGTTAATTAGTTAATAAATGACAAAAAAGGAGAAGTAGATCTGGATACAGATAAATTCATGCAATTTTACGGATTGAATGAAGTCAAATTCAATAGCAAAGAAGATTTACGTTGGGGTTTGTGCGCGAAAGGATAATGATACTACTCTCCAAGAAGGGTAAGCCCTATGCTCCGGGAGTTTCTTCGTTACGGCCCGACTGTTTTCTGTTATCTTTCCCTAATTTAAAGCCCGGTTCACGTATATGCTCTGGATGGGTTTAATCGGTCGGACCGGGTGACCGTTATTTTGGAACTGGACAAACTGATCCCATTTTCTTGAAAAGGTAGTTAGATTTTTAAGGATGTGTTTGGCAAATAGTAGGATCATGTCAACCTTAAGAATTGGCAGCTACGAAATAACAAAGTTATCGAAGCGATCCAGGTTATTTTGATCGATAATTCGATGTTATATTATATTTTATGGATGGATGGATCAATTTCAAGGAATATACATAAAAGCATATTATTATAATACAAATATTATCACTTTTTTTAGAATACTACTACTATTAGTACATGATTTTATATAATAAATTAAGGGCGAGTTTTGGATACAAAAGTTGTAACTTAATAAACATTTAAATAATTTCAATTTTTTTAAAAATATTTTTATTAAGAAAAATCGATTGTGATGTTTGAAAAAATCATTTATTTTTATTTTTAATTAAATAAGAATAGAAACAATATTCAGAAAACAAAAAACTTCAACTTCTGGGAAAAAAATTTGTTAAGAGCAGATTCTGTGAAATTGGTTCTCAACCAGCAGTTCAAACTCGAAGTTTGGGCCATTCGAAGTATTTTCTTGGCCTAGAAATTGCCACATGCTCTTTACAGCATAGTCCTACACACTCGAGATGTTAGAGGGCACTGATTATCTGTGTTCCAAATCCGTGAATGTCCCGATGGATCCCAAGATTGATCTTAACTCTCTTGATGGTGATGCTCTAGAGGATAACTCACAATATCGAAGACTAGCGGGCGCCTATTATACCTTACAATCACTAGTCCAGACATATCTTCTGTTGTTCAAAAACTCAGTCAGTTGCTCATCCTCGTTCTCCTCATCTTAAGGCAATCCATCATCTACGTCGCTATCTCAAGCGGACTCCGGGTGAAGGGATGTTCTTTCCTACTGCTTCCCCACCTTCTTTGATGCTGGCTGGGGCTCGTGTACTCATTCCCGAAAGTCCATCACTGGCTTTTGATATTTCTTCGTAATTGTGAGGCCCGGGGCCGAAGAGGGCGGGGTGATCGCCGGTGTCATGAAATTGCATGGACAATGAGTGGCTCTTGACATGCTTCTAGGTGAAGGGAATATGCACCGGAAAGAGAGCGATTCGAAAATTGTTTAAGTATGGGACTGTGCAGTTGACGATGACTTAAAAGATTTAATATGTACTACTCATATAAAGAAGATGCATCTTCTTTTCGGTAACTCATTACATAAGAACTTCAAAGTTAATCGTGCTTGATTTTTGGAAATTCTGGGATGGGTGACCCCATGGGAATTTTCCTAGGGTGCGTATGAGTGAGGACATAAGCACGCTGAAAAGACTCGTCTTGTTACAGTAAGGAGGTTCATCGAATCTAGGGCGTTGCAGTGATGTTATCGTGGAAGGCTAAGAAACAGAATATGGTATCCCGTTCTTCTCCAGAAGCTGAATATCGTGCTAAGAAAATGACTACTTGTGAACTGGTCTGGATTCATCGACTATTACTGGGTTTCTCCTTATGACTAACTGCCCCTACTTTGTTATTCTTTGACAACCAAGCTGCGTTGCACGTCACCTCTAACTCGATGTTTCACGAACACATTAAACACATAGATATTGATGGCCACTTCGTCCGAGAAAAGGCCTTTGATTTCTCAAACTCATGTTTGTTCAGTCGCAACATTAACTCACGGATTTATTTACTAAACCACTGCCCATTGCTCCATTCTCGTCTTTGCTGTCTAAGATGAACGTTATGGATATCCACCCTCCACCTTGAGGGAAAGTTTTATAATTACTTCATCAAGTTTGTAAAGTCAGTTAGTTATACGGTAGTTTAAAGCGGTAATTGACATAAATTTCTGATTGTTGTTTCTAGTATATAAGCACTTTGTATAGCTTCATGCTCATAATTTTCTGAATATTCTGATAGTTTTTCTCTCCACTTTTCTCTCATTCCATGTTTATTTTATCGCCGGGGCGAAATTCCCCCCAAGTTAGCCTCAACTTACCATAAGATCAATAAAGAATCCACCATTAATGGCAACAGTGATTCCTTTGAAAAAGTCTTCGTATGAAGTGTGACTAGGACGAATCATCCTTCGAATCAGATTTCTACACCATGCCATGGCTTGCACTGCCATTTTTGGATCCAACGATAAAAAACCTCATCAGTTATTTCCACTTTCAAAGCATTCCAAGCTTGGTAATACTGAGTCCGGGTGGGAAAACCGTGACAAAACAAGGTCAGAACCTCATCAACCTGTATCAAGAAATGCATATCCTTTCACCCAAGTCAGAATAAGATCACTCGAGATAAAAAAAACTACGAAGAGGCCGAAAATTTTCAAGAAACTGAGGTACCATTTGAGGCACGGCCGTGAGTTAAATTTGGTGTCGGCTGGAAAATGAGGTGGCTCATTTATATGTTGTGACTGCGACGAGCAATTGCAAGGGTTCGGATGGGGTACCATTGTAGAGACCGTGGGTACGAAGTTTCATCCAAATTGCGTTCGAGATGTGGAGCATGACTCGGTAATTGAAAGTTGATCCAATTCAAGTGTTTGCCTATCAAGTTTACCGATTTCTTTAGCTAATATGCGGAGGAGAATCTCTTGTATTATGTGTATATTATGCACCAAACCGAATCATGTGTGGATATGGAACTGGTAATCTAATTTGAAATCTATATTGTTTGCTGATTTCTTTGAATTTCGTATTCCAAATAGTCAAATTCGAGTCATCAAAGACGTCAATTAATTCAAAAAAAATAAAAAGATTTGTTTGATAACTCGGTAGGCCTGCATGTATGGGAATTTTTTTTTCTTAATTGGTATTTTAAAAATATTTTAAATCAAACGGATCGACGAACCGGAACCACAACTAGAGCTTTTAATTGATAAAACACCATGATTACACTCAAGTTGGATACTTTATTTTAGGAGATGCATCATATCGGTGCTTATTTCCTTCCACGTTTACCCAAGTTGACATATTTTGGTTTTTAATCTCGAAAATTAAGCTTGATATTATGTATTTTTTTCTAATATTTTTTTGTCGACTCAAATTCGACTCGAAATAGTTATATTCGAGTTTGAATTCGATTCGAAGTTCGAAAATTTTAAAAATTTTGACTCGAATTCGGTTCAAATTAAAGCTTGTGTTCAAATTCGTCTCGAAATATTTGAACATGTTTGCGAATGATTTGAACTATTGCTCGATAATAAGTACTCGAGAAGTTTGAAATTTATTTTTTTAATATATAATTGTATTATATTAATAAAATATTAAAGTTTTTGAGGGGCTCGCGAATTATCAAACAAAAAAATTTGAACTCGAGTTCAGCTCGAAAAAAAGTTCGAACATGTTCGATTTCGACTTGAATTCGATAAACTCGAATATGAGTCAAATATTTTTCGAGTTAACTCAAAAAACTCGTGAATCGGCTCGATTTATTTACACTCATGATTGTCATGTTTCGGTACTCCAAAGATTTTGCAAAAACGAAGATATTGACATTACTCATAAACAAACGAGGCGTAACAAAATAGAAATTAAATTATTCATGCCACATGATAATTAAAAAATAATTTGTTCTACCTTGAGTTTACCGTCTCTACTTGATGATTGATGTAAACAAGAAACTCGTGATTAACCTTTGGATAATGAATTGACTTATTTTTCCAACACTACAAATTAAAGCTCTTGGAGATGAATATATATGTATATGTATATATGTATGTATATGGGACTAGACCTACCTCGGACTCGCATTGGATCCAATATTGGCTCGGATCCGTCCCGAAACATCGTTTAACATGGTTTTAACAAGGTCCGGTCATTGTCCTCGTTAATTTGAATTTACTTTTTTCATAGATGTGATTAAGATATTGATTTTTCAAAATTTAAATTTTAAATTTAACTTGATTCATAAAAAATATACGATAAAGTAATATTTTTCTAGAAGTAATAAATTAAAGTGCTATTGAGCTAATAATTAAATAACAATTGAACAAAAATATAATGTTTAAAAATATTGTAGTAACTCCACACAAATTAATTTGACATATTATACATATATATTTATGTCCGATTCTCCTCTGTCCACTTATATCATTCTCCTTAAAATTAATATTGGCCTCGTATTCAATGGGATTTTACCTTTTTTTTTTTTTTTGTGATTTGAGTACGAGAAAAAACCGATATTATTTTTCTAACAACGTTGATGTGTTTTTATATACGATCGTATGAATAATCATATGAATATCACGTATAAATATCAACTTACTTTCACTATCTTTTATTTTTCAACAATAAATTCAATCTATGATACCTAGATAAAGTTCAAATTTTATTTTTTTCTGAGTTCTTGGATACTAATATAATTGAATTGTTTTAAGTTATATATATATAAGTATGTATTGTTGTAATATTCTGTCTTAACATAAAAATATTTATTAATATGATTCAAAATCAGAAATATATTTTGAATATCAATGTGACACCTATTTTAATATCACAACCTTAAATTTGTAAAAAAAAAATAATAATTAGACTATGAGTATTCAAAGTAAAAACAAAAAAAACAAAAACAAATTTATCAAAAAAAAATTTTACATCAACCATAATTTCTAAATTTCTCATAATATATTTTGAAATTAAAAAATTATATGCATAAATCACGTCCTTGAAAAAGTAGTTACAAGTTCTACAAGTATTTATTGGTGGAAACTTGACAGGACATAAAACCTGAATATAATTGTAATATTTTAAAAAAACTTTTATTTTTCGAGCAAAAAAATATTCAAAAAAAAACATAAGAAAATTTTAAAAATTTTATAAATCATTTTAAGTAACCATAAATGTAAGAACAGTTTGTTTCACCTAAAATAATTTGAATTCATTCTTATTCCTCATTTTTCTATCACTTTTATGTATATAATAGTAATTATTATACCTAAAATCAGTTTAAACTCATTTTGCTTTTTTTGAAGTGTTCTCTTATAGTATAAAACAATTACTTATGTTTGTCACACACAGGGTTTTGCTGTTTGGCCTATTGACTCTCGCGTCAGTGCAATCCTCATTATGTTCATCATTAGTTTAGTGTAGAGCTTTGCACGGTAGATCACAATTGTAAGAAATAAAAGTCTTGTTTTAGTTAACAAATATAACTTTTAACATAAAGATCAAGAAATATTTAAACTAAAAAATTAATATTTTACTATCATTCAATTTTGTTGGGTTAAGCATGCATTATGGGTGAACTCCAGGGAAGTTCTCGTGCGTCAAGCTGCTGACTCGTGAAACAGTCTCATAAGAGTTTTTGGGCTAATTTTTATTTTTAAATTGAGTAAATTAACATATATTAATAACGTAAATAATACATGACTAATAAATTTGAAAACTCTAATATAATTGTGTGAATTTACATATATGTCCTTATTTTCGTTAAATAATATTAATAAACGTATGTCTTTTTTCTATTCGTTTTCATATATTAATTGGGAAAAACTAACAATAAAACATGTGTTTATTATTATTATTATTATTTTAAATTTCATTATAGATATAGTTTTTTTTAAAAAAATGCAGTGTAAATTTCATTTCGAAAAACAAAGGCTAAATTTAAATTTCATTCCAAAAAATTTTGGTTAAATTTTATTTTTCTTCAATTTATTTTACAAGTCATTAATAGGAGTATGTCTCTTGTGAGATGGTTTTACAAATCTTTATCTGTGAGACGGGTCAACCCTACCGATATTCACAATAAAAATTAATAATCTTAGCATAAAAGTAATATTTTGTCATGGTTCACTCAAATAATAGATTTGTCTCACAAAATACGACCTATGAGACTGTCTCACACAAGTTTTTGCCCATTAATAGACGGAAAAAAAACATTTATTTATTATTAATATTATTACTATTTTAAATTTTTTAAAAATAGAATGTAAATTTCATTTCAAAAAATATACTATATTTCATTTTTTTTAAATTTATTTTAGAATATTAATTAATACATGGAAAAACAAACAAACAAAGAGATATTTATTAATTATTTTTATTATTTACATTATTCATGAATATTAATTTACTCAAATTAAAAATAAAATTGGCACATAAACTCTTATTAATTAATACATGAAAAAAAAACAAACAAAGAGATATTTATTAATTATTTTTATTATTTACATTATTAATGAATTTAATGATATGTTATTTTTCTTTAATTTTAGATTCCATTAATGAATTAATATAGGAAAAACAAAACAAAGGGACCTATAATAATGAATATTATTTAATGATCATAAGGGCATATATGTAAATTCACAATTCAATTTAAACTCATATATTTTTTAAAATTGAAATTGAAATTTTATTATTTTTCTATTTAAATGTAAATTTCATCCACAAAGTGAAGGTTAAATTTTAAAAATGATGGTTAGATAATAGATATACTATTGTTTCATTTTTTTTCAATTTATTTTAGAATCTATTTATTTTAAAATACATTAACATTAATTAATGAAAAAAATCAACCCGTGTTAGAGATATATTTCCATGATACCGTCTCACAGAAGACCTACTCAAAAATTGGATAATCATAAAATCTTAAACAAGAGTTTAAACATCATTTTTATTCATGAAGGTTAAATTTTCTTTTTCTTTAATTTTAGATTTCATTAATGAATTAATAAATGAAGAAAAAAAACAAAGAGATATATAATAATGAATATTATTTAAAGATCATAAGGGCATACATGTAAATTCACAATTCAATTCAAACTCATATATTTTTTAAAAATGAAATGTAAATTTTACTATTTTTCTATTTGAATGTAAATTTCACTCCAAAAAATGAATGTTAAATTTTAAAAATGATGGATAAATTTTATTTTTCTTTATATTCCATTAATGAATTAATATATGAAAAACAAGAAAACAAAAGGACATAAATTAATGAAGTTAATGATATGTTATTTTTTTTAAATTTTAGATTTCATTAATGAATTAATATATGAGAAACAAAAAAACAAAAGGACATATAATAATGAACCTTATTTAATGATCATAAGGGCATACATGTAAATTCACAATTCAATTCAAACTCATATATTTTTTAAAAATGAAATGTAAATTTTATTAATTTTCTATTTGAATGTAAATTTCACTCCAAAAA